>NC_056735.1:973132075-973237075 GCF_019279795.1 Protopterus annectens
TTTAATTAAATGTCATTCCCTTTTATCCTTAAATGTCTTTACTATTTTTAAATATTATGTGCACAGCTAATATATTTAAAAATTTCTTTTCTCTCCTGCATTTCTGCCCCCTTAAAGGTACAGAGTTTCCATAGACTTCCCTTGTATGTGTGACTTATATCAGCTGTTCTTAACCTTTGTACATAAGGAGATGCAGCTTCCACAACTGTGCAACTTGCTTCAAATGAGGCCTCTTCAGTAACAAATATGTGGGATCTGGCACTTCATATCATAACAGCTTGCTGGAGCTTAAGTATAGTGCTCGTACACTGAACGGCATTATATTATTATAAAAAAAAAAAGGGAATCCTCGTATGACACACTGAACTGGTGGCCAGCTGCATTTCACACACCCCCCATCTTTGATACACACATACACACACCCTGCTTTCAGATAGCAATTTTCACATGCATCCGAAACGTTCTCTGTCATACACTCACAAGCAGTCTGTTCAGCATTCACACACAGACACACACGAGACATTCTGCTTTCACACATGCACTGTTGAGTATCTCAAGCATCGCCCACTCTCACACACATGCATACAAAGCCTTTGCTACATTCACACATCCTGCTCTCACGCTCAGACATTCTCTCATGCATTGCTCACTCTGTCATTCACGCATACAGAGACTTTTCTACACACACACAGACTGATCGCTAACTCTGTCATACACACATTCTGCTTTCAAACACAAAAAGGGTAAAAAAAAAATAATAAATAATCGGACAACACAGTAATAAGCGATCGCTACACTGTAAGCGATCGGCTTATTACAGTTAACTTTACACCCCCCCTGCTCCATCATGTATTGGAAGTAATAAAGAAAACAAATGATGTTCCTCTTGCTGGCACCCTTAAGATGCATTAACAACTTACCTTATTTCAGTAGCTGGACCGCCCGACCCCTTTATTTGTGGCTCAGTCGTGATCGAGTGTCTGGACAGGTTTGAGAGGCACAGTGAGGAGGTAAGCATACCTCTTAGCTGCTGCTGCTATCGATCACCTCACTCCGTGTTTTCTATGTCGCTTTCACAGACACACACAAATTCTGCATTTCATGCATACATTCACTCATACACAAACAGGCAGAAACAGTAATGCACTTAGGCACACACTTAATGGATCAGGGTGTTTGGGGACCATTACTGTGTACATTGATGCATTTGGAAACGGCGAAAAAGTGAAAACATTTTGATTATGCATTTGGGAAAGAACACCATGGGCTGATTTGTCAATGTACTTACCAAATCAGTAATAGAAGCTTGTCCGTTTGTAAACACTTGGGTTGCATTTTCACCAGAGGAAGTACTTCCGAAACAGTTTTTACTCCTGACAGAAACAGTAGTCGTTAGAGAGTTCCGCAACAAGTTTTGCACTGATTTGCGGCCAAAACTCCATAATGCCTACGTCACAATGTGGGCGGGACATCAGGAGAGAGAACTACTGATATGCATATGTCGAAGGTACGTCACGAAGGTGGAGACAAATTCCACCTGAACGGATGCGATACAACAGAATGGGGGATGGGCTTATCTGCCCTACGCTAGGGAAGTGGTGAAAAGTAGAAACGAAAAGTTTTTTACTGCATTATGTTAACTGCACGTGGCTAGCCTGATTTTACAGGGATAAAAGAAAACTTGCAGTTGAGTTTATATGTGCTTGAGTCCGGAGTTTTCCTTTAACCAGTTTAGATCTTTATTAATTTAAGTGTTAAGGTATCACTTCATGCTTCCACCTTGTTAAAAAATTGAGATTTACATGTGCAAAGTGTGTTGGTATGCAGTGTTTGCCTTCATATGTTTTTACTCCACTGGTTAGTTTGCAAAAAAAAACCTTTTGCAGTGTCCCTGGATTTGTCTTTGTACATACAAACGACATTGCTATATTTTCCACTTCCTTTTCTTGTGTCCAGAAGTCAGTTATAACAAAGTAAATTTTTTATTGATTTTTTTTTAAATAAAGGACATCAAGGTTAACTTACCTTGAATCAGATAATGGATGCCACTGCAAAGAATCACTGTTGAAATATGTGTGCATGGAGAAAATCTCTTACTAAATCTATTTGCCAGCCTCCAGTTCAATTGGTGATATGGCTTTAATATACTGGTGTGTTTTCTCATGCCTTCCAAACATCTCCACCATTACATACCAATTTTGCAGTGTAGTAACCACCCGACATACCCATACACCTTTAGGCATCAATATGCAGCTACTCCTGTTCATGTGAGTATGTGAATTCATTTTCAGACTTAAGGTGTGGAAGCTGCACTGAATAATTCTAGGTGCTTGTTCAGGTTTCAGATGGTGCTTGCTTAGAGCTACTCTCATGTTAAGCCACTACGAATATGTGGCACTGCCACCTCTGATACCAGGGTAATGTTTTAATCTTTCTATTCCCGCACTGCACACTAGCAGTATCTGGTGCAAATACAACAGAGAAGTATGCAAGCGATACACCACCTAAGCATCATTTGCCATGCAGAATGTACAAGTATACATACCAAACTTCTGTGTTTCCAAACATTGGTGTTACTACACTACTACTGAATAAAATGAAAATAGTGAAATGTAACATGATCTGTTATCAGATGTAATTAAGATTTTTTTCCTGTATAAACAAATTTTCATGATTCTCTGGCTGTTTGGTTTGATTCACTTTACTGGCTACCTGTAGAGGTTTGCTCTTTCTTAGCAAGTTGCAGTAAATATTTTGTTATCTGGCTGTTTACCTGGTTAGTTTGACTGGGCACACTATGAACGTTTCCAGCAGCATCCTGGGGTAAAAGCTCAAAATGGTGCAATCTCAATGGTCTGACCTTGTACTGTAGTCCCTTAACTGCTGCCTTGCGTATCTTGCATAGGGCAGATCTGAATTATCAATTGCAATGTCCAATTCAGTGTTTCATCTACAGATTGTGTGCCTACTGCCTTTGTGAATACATGCCTAGGTTACAGTAAAAAAATAACATTGCAATAGGGAATGGATGGCAAACCAAAAAAACTAAGGCAGTCACGACTGCAGCACCCAACATTAGAGTACAACTTATGATTTCCTATCCATCTACAGGTTGCGGTAGTAGAACCCACAGCCATATGCATAAAAAGCAAATATACTCACTGATGTGCTGCTACCACTGCTTTCAAGTGGTGTAGCACAATCACTGATGACCATATGCTAAACAAAACAATTACACATTGAAAACAGATTTCACATCAAGACAGTGACAAAAACAATGGCAATGCAAATACAATCAGAAGGAATTCAGAAGAAACTGCACAACCTACAAGCTCTGTAGAGAATACAGAAACATCGGTTTGTGACATTACACAGACATGGTTTAAAGCCATGGAATGTACTCTGTCAGTGCAAGGCTAAATTGCCTTGCACACATGTAGACCACGAGGCACAAGAGAATGGGACACAAGGTGGAAATGTGTCTCAGTCTTCATTAGCAACAAGTATTCTTCAATATTTTTCAAACCGGATGACACCCAGGCATTTACCCACATGCAAATAACTGGAGAGTGTTCCTTACCATATCTGATCAAGCTACAGGTCATCATCTGTGGCACAAGAAATCACAGCTCAATATAGGAATGAATGCTGACTATCATCTGCTGTTAAAATCAAGTAAAAACACTAACACACTATGCAAAAACTCAGAATAAGTTTTGCAAGGATCTGCCAATGCACACATGATAATATGCTTATTCTTAGTCAGAGAAAATCAAATGTAATGTTCTTTGGCACCCCATAATAGCTTGCTAAAACTCTGCACCTGACAATAACTGACACATCAGGCAATATGCTGCCTGTAGTAACAGAGCAAAAAATATCCAGGGATCACATTGGACCCTACTCTCTTATTAACAAACCATACAGATAATATTAGCGGAACCTTAAATAACTAAATTTATGCTACAAGCTCTCATACTTTCGTCTCCAGCATGTGCATAATCAAAGCTATAAACATACTTATCCCAAAAACTGAGCATGGGCTCCCTTTAATAGCTCTTCACTCTACCACAAATACAAATAACACTTGTACTGTTACTTTTACAAAGATCTGTAGATCTGAATTACTTGCAGAACCAAATATGCATCTTTGCTATTTCCTCCAATGCTTCAAGTAGCTACCCATCAATGAAAGAACAACCTTTCTACTTGGTTCAAATATATAGAAATTATTAAAATGGGACTTTGTCTACCTCTAAAATCCAAACTACATATTAACCAAACTCTTATCTGAGATTCAGTCACGAAGATGGCTTAATACTTATCAGACCGTGTTTCAAGACAACCACAGGAAAACATGCATTCTTAAAGCTGGACTCAGCAGGCTGGCATAATCTCCCAGGAGTAGCTAGGGAGCAAAGCAATCTGGAAGCATTTGAAACTAAATTAATAGAACTGCTGTGGAATACCAGATGCCTGTGCTATTGTGACAATGGCTTGTCCATTCTTGATGTTGGAGTGAATGGCTAGCCATTGCATACCATGCCTATGCCAAAACACACCTGCAGTATGACTGTAGCATTGATATATGTATGGTAAATAAAGCCATCCTGAGGGAAAGCACTTTGGATTACATTATCATTATGTTGAATGGTGCTAATGTTTTTAGCAAAATGGATGTGAAGGCAGGTTACTACCAAATGGAGGTGAATCCTAAGAACAGAATAACAAATACATTTTTAATCACAAAGGTCTTTGAAGATACAGGAGTTTAATTTGGGTTGTAAGATCGGTTGCAAAAATTTTCAGATGTATAATATATTTTATCCCAGGCATTCTGAATGTTAACATTTTCTTTTGACGATGCAGCCTGTGGCAAAACACAGAAACAATGATTCTATAAGCCAAGTTTTACAAATATGCAAATAATTTTGACATAAAACTGAAATGCAAATTTAATACATAATTTCTCGAGTTTTATGGTAATATATGTTCAAGGAAGGAAGGGTCACCAAATCTAAATAAAGTTAAAGCAATATACAGCATGTCACCGTACTGAAATGCAAAAGTAGTACGATGTTTCCCAGGCATGGTAAATTACAATCCCTTGTGTGGGTAGCTCTTTAAATAACTGCCTTTCTAAGAGTTTTAAGATTAGTAATTTAAAAAGTGTTAGTATGCCTCGGTGGTACGGTGGTAGCATTGTTACCTCACAGCAAGAGGTTCTCCCGTTTGATTCTTGACTTGGCTTGGGAGTGCCTTCTGTGTGGCGTCTGCATGCCCTCCCTGAGGTTGGGTAGTGTTCGAAACACATGTGTGCGTAAATGGGCATGCCTTCATTGAAGATTGGGCGTCAAGCTGGCACCTCAGCGTTTCGTAAAAATCTACTGCCAATCATTAGCAGACTGGAGTTCTGCTGTGGTGACCCCTTACCGGGAAAAAGCCAAAAGACAAACAACAACATGTAAATAAAAAGTGTTAATATGGTGTGTTTTATTTTTTATGAACAGGAGTTTCTTACTTTAATGATCGCTCTCTCATACACACACGCAGGCACTTCAAAAGTCATACACACACTCTCCATGCATTTCTTTACTGTTCGCTCTCTCTCACACACACGCAGGCACTTTTACATTCATGCACACACTCTCCATGCATTCCCTTACTGTTTGCTCTGTCATACACACAAGCAGGCACTCCTACATTCATACACACACTTCATTCTCTCCCCATGCACTCGCAATCACTGCCCAAACAACACAAGAATCAAACCCACTACCCTTATGCCTGCAGAGAGACATATTTTAGATAAAAAAAATTGTAGTTGGCAAATAACCGATGGGAGAAGCACAGCAACATAATTGAGTGTTTGTGTGAGCGTGCAATTACGATCTAACAAGCCATTACTTTACACTCACTAAGCTGTTTAGCGAGTACAAAATAAGAAAAAAAAAGTAAACAGCTAAGCGAGTGTAAAATAATGGCTTGGAAGTTCGTAATTGCACAGTCATGCACACACAAAACTTCAGACATCACAGGGCCATAAAGAAAAATGGTCGCTATTGGCAACCAAGACCTCATGGAACAGCTAGCAAAGGAATGCCACAGGAAAAGAAATTCCATAAAAAAAAGAAGTACAGGGCATTAAAGGAGTAAAACAGTGCCAGTTTGCAGATTGAAGTGGGACTAATGCATCAGACAACGGACAGCAAGTTTTTTAATTTCACCTTCTCACTGAACAGATTACCTTAAAGATTTCCTGTTCATTATGGGTAGTGGTTGTGCCATCTTGTAGTCAGTGGTACTGCTCTTTAGGAAAGTTAGTGAAAATAACTTTGGAAAAAATACAACTTTATAGTAATAATTGCCACTGGCAACCAACACCATGCACAACAGTTGGAATGCTGCAGCAAAGGCAAATAAATATACAGTACTAAAGCGCCACAGTTCAGTACCAAGTGCATACATTTATCCACAACAATTGTTTGGTCAGCAGGACCCAAACAGGCAATGTTTAAATATTTTTGGATGCACATGTGAACTTATGCAGCGCAGTGACCAAAAAGCTAGGAGAAATGAAGATGCCACATTAAAGAGATACTGATACTTTGCTGTCAAACAATGTATTTCTGCAAAAAATGTCATACTCACCAGTATAAATCCACGAGGGAAGCTGATGCAGAAAGAGACTCACACAAGGTTCCAATAGGGAAATACAGCGTACTGGAAACACAATGCTAAAAAGAAGTACCCTACCTCCTGCAGTTGTATTTGAGCACTCAGGCTGGGGGAAGGACAAGGGAGCCATGACATCACAGAATGGGTGGGTCTTATTATTTTAGTTAGAATCAGACGACGGCTGTGGTGATGTCACTTTGGGGGAGGGAACTGATTAAAAAAAAAAAAAAAAAAAAAGTACCCACACTGCCTGGCCTCGATGATGTCAGTAATTGGGCGACTCCAGCAAGCTTTATTCAAACGTGAGAGAATCATTTTGTAAGTGAAACTATCACAGTATGAGAAGGTAGGCTTCTGTTACAGAAGTAAAGAGAATTATAAAAATTGTAAATGCTTTATTGTTGTTGCTTTACAGAGGACAATGTAAATAGGGAGGAAATGGACCGTGAAGTTGAGGAATACATTAAAGAAACCTGTTGTACTCCTTTAACAGTTGTCTTTTTGGTATGAATTACTTCCACCACTTTGAAAACACATCTACCACTACTAACAAGTAGCAATACCCTCCTTTTGCTGGTGGTAATGGTCCTGCATAGTCTATTTGAACAACAAACCATGGTCCATCTGCTGGCATGACCCTGTGTAACGGAGGCTTTTTATTTTTGCCATTAACCTGTAAACAGATTAAGCACTCTTCTGAAACTAGCTTACACAACTTTTTTAAAGCTGGATTCCAGTACTTTCTTTGACCATTGGCCATAACTTTTCACTACCTACATGTCCTAGCACCTGATGATTGTACTTTACCAAATGTTTTGCTAGTTGATATAGCACATAAGGTAGTTTTAATCCTTTTGTAGTGAGAAAAACCCAGAATTCTTTAGGTGGGACCCCTTCTATCATGCATTGACTAGCTTCTTCTTCCAAACCTTGCTGCTTTTGTATTTGAACCAAATCCTCAGTGATATTCCTAGCCTGGTTTAATATGATGACTTGTTCTACTGCTTCAACTCATTTTAAATTAGGATACAATTGGCATCCTGTCTTTGCTACCTTTTTGGCTAAGGCGTCTGCTTTTGCATTTAATTTGAACACTTCTGAGGTTGGTTTTTGATGGGCTTTTAACTCATTAACCCCGAGTACCTTCTCATGGCGCCTCTGTGCTTAACACCGAGTGCACCATGAGAAGATACTAATTGTAAGCTGTTACCCCCGAGTGCCTTCCACAAGCATGAGTAATTTTACAGTTCTATTTTAGCTCCAGTGTTAAAAAATAAGTTGAAAAAGTAACTGAATTTTGTCAGTTACCGTCTCATCTTACACTTCAGCATGGCGTTATGTGATGGTAATATTGGAGTTTATGGATAAACATTCCTGTCAAGTGCTGTACTCTGAAGATAGGGGCTATGAAGGAAACTACACCTGCATTCTATTTGATGGAACTGTTGTAATCCCGGAACTGGTGGCTGCCATGTAAGCATGAGTGCAAACAGAAGAGAAACATCCGGAGCTGCAACTACAACAATAGTAGAGAGACTGGAGAGCTGCTCTTTTGTCTATTGTTAAATAAAATAAAATAAAATAAAATATCAATACACAGAAGGTTCAGGTTAAAAAGTTTACTAGTGTACACCAGGAGGCAAAAAACTTACAAGTACAGAATTTTGTCTGACATGAAGCAGGAAGTACACAATTTTTATAGTAATCTATATTCAAGTTGTTCCCACCTTACTGACGTAGGCAGTCACAGGGCATCTACATCACTTTAGCTAACAATGTTTTATTCTTTTAATAATGCTGATGTTGTATATTTAAAAATAGTTTTCCTCTGGTAACAATACGGCCTTGCTAACCACCTGGTCAGATATAATGTCTTTCTGTAGAAGTTACTTCTTCAAGGTTCCAGGCTAATTCAAATGCAATAGCAGATTCAGTCTTTTAATACACCTCTTTGTTCCCCTGTAACACTTTCCCAACAGCTGCGTGTTATCTAGTAATATATACAAGGCCAAATCATCCCAGCAGGAAAGAGCAGAAGATTTTCATTATTTCACACACTTAGTTTCCTGACCCAGCAGATAATTACTTATGAAAAGCATAAACATCAGAACTTGCTGAGCTAGCAGCTGCCAGGGTCAGAGGCCAACTTGCAATAAAGCACATTGCAGTTTCAGAAGCTTCTTGCAATTACATATGAATTGTCATATCATTAATAGAATAAAAATGCATTACATACTACTTTGCTTCTAAACTAATACTTCATACTCATTTAAATACATATTTTTCTAACATTTTCCTCCCTATTAATACTTTTTATTTTATTTTGAAGTATGCATATGTCATTTTCGTCTCCTAACCTTTTCCACTGGGGATTTTCAGCTAGGTGAGTCATCTGATCTATACTTCAGAAAGAATTTCATCCGGGATTAATTTCTCAATCTCAGTATCTTGGTACAAAGTTTCAGTAACAGATACATCAATAAAATCTTTGATTAATCTTTTCATGCAGGGTATTCCACAACAAACACATGCTCCCAGTAGGAGTAATCCCACACAAATAGCAATCAGAATGTTCATTAGGATGGAACCCCACCCCCCAAACAGATTCTGAAAAAAGTCTGTCAGTGGGTTTGGGCCTGGTTCAGTCATGGCTGATACTTGCTAAATTACCTCTAGGTGATTACTAATTTCATGCCTGTTATCTGGAATGTACGCACAGCACTCCTCTTTGATAAGCGTGCACGTACCACCACTCGCCGCTAGGGTGAAGTCAAGAGCCATTCAATTTTGCAGCACGACAGTTCTCATTGCATTCAGTTCATCAGTCACTAGTTCAAGGGCAGAGAAAGTTGCATTGCTCATTACTTCGAGAAGTTTTGACAGCTTCCTCAACTCCCAGATTGATTTGACTGCTCCATATGCTGGGAGTATCCCTGCCCAAGATATAACACTATCACTCAAGTCCATATGAGTCAATTTATCTTTGCCCTTTACGGAATTATGGTCTTTCCAGCCAGCTTCAATCCGTCCCACTGGATTTACAGGTTTTCCGACTGGGCCTTCAGGTTTTCGGGCTGCATCTCTCATGTTTCATATCTTACCCAAAGGCAATTCTGCAGTATGCCTTATGGCCGGAACCAGATAACCCAAAAAACAACTGCCGGACCAATTCTCAGGTAGCCATTTGTATGCCTTTTTCCCACAAATAAAATAACAGTTTTCTAGTTTGGTACTAATACGTGTTATCCCTGCATGAAACATTTTCTTATCTATAATAGATAACTGTTTAATTAAGACAGGATTTTCCCGTACTGCACTCAATGTTGTTTTCATTGAACTCAGATATGAATCATAGTTAGTATTACAAACAGTACCCCCACTTCTAACTTTAATGTAACATTTGTAAGATACTGGGCCGGATTCAGAAAGGCTTACACGGAGTTTAAGAGTAGTGTAAGCCTCCGTGTAAGCCTCCCAATCCAGGAACAGCCCAAACCTCCGTGTAAGAGACAGCTAAAACGTCACTTACACGGACTGGGCGTGGAAATGCTCAGTACCTCATTTGCAGCTGAAAGATATGCAAATGAGGTATTTGAGCGATCCAGGAAGCCCAAAGCAGTCTGTGTAACAGACGTTTTAGCTGCAGAAATGTACTCAGCTGACAACTGAGTACATTTCTGCAAAATTGACAATGGAGCTATGTCAGCTCTAAATAAAGGGTGCATATGTTTCATCTAGCATGCCAATGGCCAAATATGTGGCCATTGGCATTAAAAAGTGTTGCAAAATTATTTAAACTAACTTTTTTTTTTGTGGGATTTTGATGTTTAACTGCAGCACTCCCGGCAAGGGTGCGCTGCTCAAAAGTGAAAACCGAAGCTTATAAGCCCACAATTGTGGGATTTATGTATTACATGGAATGACAATGCAGGGACTAGCAGACCAAAAACAATATGGCCTCCGTGTAGTGGTTGTCAAGGGGGGGAAGCTCCGTGTAAGACATGTAACTAAGCATTACTAGGCAATCCTATGTAAATGAGGGTTACAATACTGAATCACACTGTCACATAGGTAATGAGCACTTTCTGAGTAGTGTAAGAGTTATAGAAGGGGGAGGAATAGAGTAAGAGGTAGGTGACATCACGGGGGGGAATGATAGAAATAAATGTATCACATTGGAGGGCAGTGTAACGTGACAGATGACAGACAGACATCAGAGAGAGAGGTGTGTCCCAACAGAACACTAGGAAAGTCAAGAAATAGAGGGTGCACACTATCCCTACACTCAAACTTTCTTGATATACGTGCATGCGCGCGTGTGCGCGCGTGTAAGGTAGGTTCAACATGTGGGAGCGTGTTGCAACCTGTTTACAATGGTTTGCGCGGGCGTGCACGTGTAGAAGGCAATGTAAACAGCAGGAAGCCTGTTGCCTGATGTATAAGGCTGTGTGCGCGCGTTTTACCATGAATCAGCCCAGTTCAAACCGTGTAAGGATGTGTGCGCGCGTTTAAGTCACTGTGAGCGTGCTTATGCTGGTGTGCACATTGCTCCCCCTGAGGAAACATAAAGGAAAAAGGAAACAATCAGATGGAAGCAGGCAATTACACAGGCAGACTAGAAGCCCAACCCAGTACTTAAAACACTGCAAACAGCAGTGCAGGCTGTTTCTCACAAGAGATACTGCAAGAAAGGAGTAAGCTATCAGAATTGAAAACTGAAAAAAGCTGAACTCAGAGCAGAAATGCTAGGGGCTGCCATAGCTGTTATAATCAGGCATAGGCGAATTGCTGAGGGTGGTGACAATGCAGATGCTGACAGACAACCCAGAGTGAGGAGAAGGAGGAGAGTATACAGGCCCAGGGTCACCTACCATGGGTTACATGAGCTGGAGATAGTAGAGCGCTACAGAGTGGACAGAGACCTTCTGCAGCAAATTGTTGAGCTGTGCAGGCCACGTCACACACAGAACCAACAGAGGGGAACCCATCCCAGTGGAAACCAAGGTATGTGTTGGCCTAAGAATACTAGCAACAGGTACCTTCCAGAGACCAACTGGTGATATGATGGGGATATCACAGGCATCAGCCTCCAGGGAACTGCACCAGTTCCTGGATGCCATGTCAGCACATGTCAGTGATCATGTATATTTCCCCAATGCCCGTGAGGTATTGGCCAGCAATATGCGTCTCTTCCAGCAAATAGCAGGATACCCTGAGGTACTGGGTGCAATAGACTGCACGCACATACGCATCAAAGCACCAGCTGGTGAGCGGGGTAGAGCCTATATTAACCGCAAGGGATTCCCCTCCATCAACTGCCAGGTCATGTGTGATGCCCAGGGCTTAATAATGAATGTGTGTGCTGGCTGCCCTGGGAGCTACCACGATTCCCACATCTGGCATCTGACGCAGCTGTACCAATCATTTGCCGGTGTGGACTTCCCACAAGGACACCTAGTGGGGATGCAGGTTATGCACTTGAGCCGTGGCTGATGACACCCATCAGAAATGCACACACACACACCTGAACAGGAACGCCATAATGAGGCACACGCACAAACACGTAATGTCATAGAGCGTGTGTTTGGGCTGCTCAAGTCACGGTTCCGGTGTCTGGACACATCTGGTGGAGCCTTGCAGTACACACCAACTACATGTACCCAAATGATCATGATATGTGCTATGCTACATAATATGATCTTGCGGAAACAGCTGCAGCAGGACCAGCATAGGGCTGGGCCAAACATACCCCCACCATTGCCAAGGCCACCACAGGCAGAGGGTGACTCGGAGGAGGAACAACCTGACCTTGCCCCAGTAGGCAGAAGGAGGCATGCCCAGTATGCCCTGGCCTTGGCAAAGAGGCAATGCATAGCACATACACTGGCTCAGTAGGAACACTGGGACTGATACCCCCTCCGACTCACTCATATAGTAACAGGGATGCCTAACATGACACAACCTGCTTCCAAACATGTACAGGGATTGTAGTATGTGCATCCGACAGAGACAGCCCTGCAGCACCACCTGAGGCATGAATGCCATGTGTTAAGTAATGTAACACCATGTACCATATGCACACCTGAGGACCCTGACTAACATCCACCCTCACCAATCATAAACCACAAAAACACAAACCTACCTTCATAGGTACCACAAGGGATAGGAACCTAGATGTAATGCTACCCAATGCCAGAAGTATAAACAGCAAGATGCGTGCAGTGTAAACGCACACAGTATAGAGAATGTAGATATCAGTGCTGTAATAGAAAACTGGGTCAAAGCCCACATCAGCACCCTGACACTACCAGGTCACACCTCATACAGTGATGTACATGTGCAAAAACATGGAACAAGCTACAAAACGAGGGTGACTAGCAATAAATGTCATGGATAACCACACCCCCATGTTGGTACCACAACAAGAAGCAACATGGATTAGCCATGGTCAAATACCAATGGCTAAAACTGCCTACTACTATATAGCTTGCTGCAGACCACTGTCCTAATAGCAGGAACTGCACCAGGCCTATGTTCATAGGTTCATAGGTTCATACTAGGCTATCTGCCCTAGGGCATTTATAAGCCTAGCCCAGAGTTTTGTGGCTTCCGCCACCCCTTTAGTTTGAAGGATAATATGCCCATTATTTTGCTGTGCCTCTGTCAAGCAGTGACACTGAAGTTATCCCTGGGGTATACCTGTGATCTCCCATCTATTGGTCAAGATTTCTCCTGAACAAAGCCAGCGAGGTGCTCTGCCTCACATGTACCGGGATGTTGTTCCACAGCATAGGGAGTCTCTGGGTGATGAATCTGTCCCTCCAGCATGTCCTATTAATAGCCGTGTTGAGGTTTAAGTCTCTTGCCCTTGTAGTTCTGATGGATTTAGAGGTTTTGAGGTGAAGCATGTTCATTAATTCCGGGTTGGACATGGCCTTGTATGTCAGGCACAGGTCACCTCTGAGCAGACAATAAGTGACTGAATAGAGCTGGAGTTCCTTCAGTCGGGCAGCATAAGACATATTTTTGAGACCCTTTATCCTTCTGGTGAGGAATTTTCGGGGCCTTTCCAATTGCTGCAGGTGTCGGGTCAGATACATTCTGAATGGGGCATTGTACTCAATCATTGGTCTGATGAGTGATGAGTACAGGGGAACAATGACCTCCCTTGATCTAGATGTGAATCCCTGCATGATCAGGTGGGCAATGTAGAAGGTCTTCCTAACTACTTTGGCAACGTGAGTGTCAAACGAAAGGTTACTGTCAACCTGGGTGCCCAGATCCTTGATAACCTCTTCTGTGCTTAGAGGATTGCCACCTATATGGTAACTAGGGGTAACCTTGTTTTCCCGAAGGGTATGACTATGCATTTTTTAGCGTTTAACTTTAGGCCATGGCTCTGGCACCAGTTATCCGTTTCTATGAGACCCTTCTGAAGGATGTCTGTGTCAGATGGGGTTTCAACTATGGTTCCCAGTTTGCAGTCATCTGCAAACTTTGTCAGCCATAATCCTCCTGTGTTTGCTTGTACTTCTGAAAAGTAGATGCTGAACAAAAGTGGGCCCAGGACTGAGCCCTGTGGGACACCACTTGTGACAGGCTTGGAGTGTGACATGGCGCCAGCAACTCTGACCCTGTGGGTTCTGTCACTTAGCCAGTTTGCAACCCATCTTGTGACATATGGGTTTACATTTAAGCTGGCGGGTTTTTCAATGATACCCGAGTGGGGTATTGTGTCGAAAGCCTTTGCCAGGTCAAGGTAGGCTGTGTGGACTGCCTTGCCCTCGTCAATGGCCTTGGTGACTGTTTCAAAAAAGTCAACCAAGTTTAAAAGGCATGATCTGCCCTTGACAAAGCCAAACTGGGTTGGATCCAAAATCTGCAAGTCCCCTATGTCTTTATTTATGAGTTCCATTATGATCCTCTCCATAGCTTTGCAGACCAGGCTTGTCAAGCTGATGGGATGGTAGTTTCCGGGGTCGGTGGAGGCACCTCCTTTGTGAAGTGGGACCACCGTTGCCATACGCCACTCCTTGGGTATGTATCCTGAGGTGGGGCTAAGATTAAACAGCTGCCCTAACTGCGGGTTTAATTCCTCATTGAGTTCGTGGAGCACACAACCGGGGACACCATCTGGTCCCATGGATGCTGTGTTTTTCACCTTGAATAGAGCAGTTCTCACCTGAGCATTTGAGATGTTTGGGGGGCTACAATCCTCTGGTATAGATATCTCTCCTGTTGGGGGGAGGGGGGGAGAAATCTGCACTGAACCTGTCAGCCAGTATGTTGGCAATGTCTGTAGGTTCAGTGATTTTTACATAATTTTGAACTAATTCTGAGCATATCTGGGAGTTTCCTCCCAGGTTTCTAACATAGCTAAAAAAGGCCTTATGATTGGCTTTTGAGTCCTTAGCGATTTTTCTCTCAAAATTTGCCTTGGATGATTTTATGAGAGATCTCAGTTTTTTACTTATAATGAGCATGGGTGTCTTCCCTTCTACGGATTTTGCTCTATCTTGTAGTAGCTCCTTCCTTTTGTTGTAGAGCTTGTTTATGGCTGGGGTCCACCAGACTGGATGCTTGCCTTTGGTACAAAGAGTCTTTGTTTTGTTTGGGATTGCCTGATCCATGCAGTCCTGGGGGTGCTGGTAGAAGGCATTTGTAAGTGATTCAGCGGTTTGGGTAATGGTTTCCGCTGGCTTGGGGCCCTTGAAAGAGACCACACCAGTCTTTAGAAGTGTGAAGTCGGCTTTTGAGAAGTTCTTCACTGTGGTCTTTTTTATCTGGGGTGGGGGCGGGATGTGGACTTCCAGTGAGATTAGTTTATGATCTGATCTCACCAATGATGGGTATACTTCTGGTGTTGAACATTGTGACCCCATGTTCGTGATGATGAGATCTAGTATGTTGTCTCCTCTTGTGGGGATGGTGACTAGTTGTTCCATGGCATTTGAGTTTATGAACTCTAGGAACCTTTGGGCTAGAGTGGTGGGGCTTGAGTAGTGATCCCAGTCTATCTTTGGATAGTTGAAATCACCCAGTATGATGGTGTTTTTTAGATACATTTATCCCCTCCAGTGTTTTCAGGAAAGCTGTGTGAGGTTCCTGAGTTTGAGAGGGTGGCCTGTAACACGCTACAAACTGCAGAGCAGTCTTGCCTACGGTTAATTGCACCTGGATGGTCTCCGATGCATCGTGCATTGCCACCAACCTTGAGGTGAGGGTGTCCTTGATGAATATGGACACCCACCCTCCTTTCTTGGTGTTGTCCGGATTTTGGGACAGGAACGCATGATATGAGGTAACACCTGATAGTGCCGGGGTGCTGTCAGGAGCCTTGAACCAGGTTTCAGTCACAGCACAGACATCGATGTTCTCCATACTGAGAAGGGCTTCGAGTGTGTGCATCTTGAGGTTGAGACTTCTGGCATTGAGCAGCATTACCCTTAGTTTTTTTCCTTTTTTGTGTTCTAGGGTGGTAGGTGTAGAATTTGAGCCTTGCCTAAAAAAGGCACAATGGGGGTGGCAAGAGCCTTAGCCAAAATCTGGAAGCCCAGGGGTGACAGGTGCAAGCCATCCCTTGCGAATCAGCGTGGCTTGTCCAGCATGTCATCCCAGGCAGACAGACATTGGATCCCCTTTGAATGACACCATAGTTCAAGCCAATTATTACAGCTGATCATCTTGTCTCTGTATTGTGGCATCATTCTTGGTAAAGGTAGGATACTGCTCAAGGTCAGGGTCATACCTGCCTGGGCTACATAAGAGCTCCTATATGTCTCTTTTCATGTAGTCCAGGGAGGTACGTCTCAGGTCGTTCACACCAGCATGGACAATGACTGAGTCATACTTGTACTTGCAGTTGAGTGACCTGAGTGCTTGCATTATGTGGTGGATTCCAGCGCCCGATAGGCAGCTTACTGTGACCTTCTCCTTACTCAATCTGGTGAGCGGGACGTCAGTGTGTCTGACTATGGAGTCACCTATGATGAGTGTGTCTGGCATTGTGTTTGGCCTTAAGGGCTGTGACTGTTTGGCCCACTGACTCTGTGGTCTATGTGTTGCAGGTGCTGTGCCCTGTGGAGGCAGTTGTTTGGGTGTCTGCTTTGGTGGCCTCTGCTGTTTTGGTAGATTTCTGATCAGAGCCTCTGAGTATGTCTTTGTGTGTTTATGTGTATGATTTGAAGTTGTGATAGTGCTATGTGAGACTGGGTTTGTGGTGTGTGTGGTTACCTTCTCCTCCTCTCTGGTCTTGCCAGTCCTATGTTGAGAGAGCTCAGCCTCCAGTTTGACTATATAGTTGCATCTCTCGCATGTATTTGTGTTTTGTGGGAGAAGGAGAGGGTTGTCTGTGTACATGAGGCAATTGTAACATTGCCTCAATATTCCCAGGTTCACCAGCTGAGCAGGAGAGGACACTAGCAACTGATCCCTCGACATGCTAGAAGGAATAGACAAAAAATGTTGGAATACAGGAAGATATCAAGCCCCCCAAACCACATTATATTGCTTGACTGACAATACCTACACATACACCATAGTTTCATAGTTTCATAGTTTACTACTAGGTTATCTGCCCTAGTGCATCTATAAGCCTAGCCATAGTGATGTGGCTATTGCCACCCCTTATAGTGGTAATAAGTGTACAGAATAGATTCTGAATATTGTACCTCTGACTTAGTAGTGACACATTATGACCCCCTTACGTAATCGAATAACTTGACTGTGCCTCTGTCTAGTAGTGACACAGGGAGGACCCCTGGGGTAAACCTACAATCTCACATCCAGTTGTCCAGATTTCTCTTGAAGAGAGTCAGTGAGGGACTCTGTCTAACATGAACTGGGATACTCTGCTAGAGTGTGAGAAGCCTCTGAGTTATGACTCTGTCTCTCCAGCATGTCCTATACATGTATGTGCTGAGGTTCAAATCTTTAGCTCTCATGGTTCTGGTGGATTTGGATTGCTTGCAGTGGAGCATGTCCACCAAATCCTGATTGGACATGGTCTTGTACGTCAGGCATAGGTCACCTGTAAGTATGCGGTATGCTACTGAATAAAGCTGGATTTCATTTAGTCTGGAAGCATATGGCATGTGTTGTAGACCCCTGATCTTCTTGGTAAGGTACTTTTGGGGTCTCTCCAGCTGTTGCAAGTGCTGGGTGAGGTACATACCAAATGGGGCTTTGTATTCAATCATGGGCCTGATAAGGGAGAAGTATAGTGGTACAATGACCTCCTTTGATCTGGATGGAAAACCCTTCATGATAAGGTGGGCAAGATAGAAAGTCTTTCTAACCACTTTGGCAACATGGGTGTCAAACGACACATCACTATCTACATGTGTCCCCAGGTGTCTGATTTGTTTTCTGTGCTCAGTGGGTTGCTGTCTATGTATTGATTTGTGGGTACTTTGTTCCTCCCAAAGGGGATGACTACACATCAGTTGCATTCAGTTTCAGGCCATGATTCCGGCACCAGCTATCTGTCTTTGTGAAGGCATTCTATAGGATGTGTGGGCCGGTTGATGTAATTCACTATGGTGCCTAGGTTGCAGTCATCTGCAAACTTTGTCAGCCACAACCCTCCTATGTTTGCTTTCACATCTGAAAAGTAAATGCCAAATAAGAGGGGTCCCAGGACAGATCCTTGTGGGACACCACTTGTGACTGGCTTTGAATCTGACAAGGCACCTGCAATGTCGACTTTATGGGTTCTGTTTCTTAGCCATTTTGCAACCTATCCTGTGACATATGGTGTTATATTTCAGCTGTTGAGCTTGTCTATGATGCCTGAGTGGGGTATTGTGTCAAAGGCCTTAGCCAAGCGCAGGTAGGCTGTGTGGACCGCGTAGCCCTCATCAATGGCCCTACTGACAGTTTCAAAATAGTCAACTAGGTGCAAAAGGCAGGATCTGCCCTGTACAAAGCTGAACCGGGTGGGATCAAGGGTCTGTAGGTCACCAATGTCTCTGTTTAAGAGCTCCATAATGACTCTTCCCATAGCTCTGCAGACAAGGCTGGTTAAGCTTGTGTGGTGGTAGTTGCCAGGGTCTGTGGAGGCATCTCCTTTGTGGAGTGGGACCACTGTTGCTGTACGCCAGTGTTCAGGTACATATCCTGTAGCAAGGCTAAGGTTAAATAGCATTTGTATATACGGGTTTAGCTCCTTCTGGAGTTCACATAGCATGCAACTGAGGATACCATCAGGTCCCATTGATGCTATGTACTTGTCTTTGCTGAGTGCGGCTCTCACATGGACATCCGAGATGACAGTGAGGTTACATTCAGCTGTGATAACTATCTTCTTTTGGGGGTGAGGGAGGGGAAAATTGCACTGAACCTGTCTGCCAGAATGTTGCCAATATCTGTCAGGTCACTGAAATATATGTTGTTGTGTACCAACTCTGAGCATATCTGAGGGTTCCCACCCAGGTTTCTGACATAACTGAAGAAGGCAGTGTGGTTATCTTCATTGTCTTTGGTGATTTATGTCTCCAAGTTGACCTTGGATGTCTTTATGAGAGAATGTAGCTTTTTACTAGTGCTGATCACAGCTGCCTTCCCTTTAGGTGATGTAGCTCTGTCTTGCATTAGTAGCCTTCATCTGTTATACAGTTTGTTTATGGCTGGGGTCCACCAGACAGGCCACTTTCCCTTGATGTAGAGGGTCTTGTTTTTATTTGTCGCAATTTTGTTTTATTTTATTTACATAGACAGCGTTTTCGCTACTCTAACAAAGTAGCTTCCTCAGAGGTTGAAAAGAGCGCGAGAACAGCGCTCTTTTAAATACTACACAGCCCTTGCAAATGCAACACTTCCTCCACATATTACTACAACTTACATGAGTTCTACTGTTTTTTATAGGTTTAGTTGTACACTTGAGTTTTTGCATTTTATTGTGTATAAGTGGTTTTTTGTGCATAGATTGTGATGTTTTTTGTTATTATATTGTTTTAAAACTATATTAATTGCAGCAATTGATTTACTCACATGTAAAAAATATGTGGAGGAAGTGTTGCATTTGCAAGGGCTGTGTAGTATTTAAAAGAGCGCTGTTCTCGCACTCTTTTCAACCTCTGAGGAAGCTACCTTGTTAGAGTAGCGAAAACGCTGTCTGTTTATGTAAATAAAATAAAACAAAATTGCGTTAAGGTCATTTTTGGGAGCAGGTCTTTTTTGGCTCGGTATCTTTTTTTCGCTTGTTTGTGGACTTATTCACGTTTGTTGTTGTTTTTATTTATGATTGCATGGTCCATGCTTTCTCGGAGATGTCCGTAGAAAGCGTCTGTGAAGGAGTCACCATTGTGTGTTGTGGTTTCCACTGGCCCAGTGGGCTTAACGGATACCATCTCAGTCCGAAGAAGTGTGAAGTCAGCTTTTGAGATGTTTGTCACTATACTCTTTGTAATATACTAGCACTGACACAAGTGTAGACAATTTCCCAGAATCCATCAAACAAAATGGACATGCAAAATGTAACACTTCCACAAGAGGGGTAAGCATACTGGATGTGATAATCAGAAATATGTGTACTGGATGTCAAGATGAGAAGTGTATCCCTCACTGGTAAGACCAGACCATAGAGTAATCACACTGTAGTTACACATCCGGACCCCAGTCCCTGGCCAGGTTACCACAGTGAAACACATGTATAAAGCATAGCTTGCACCCCTACAAACCAATGTGGAATCCATGAAAAGCCCTGTGCAGGTCCAGAATATGGGACACACTGCAAAACATGTTATACAGGCATACCATGAACACAGCCAAGAGTGCTTGGAGTCTGCAATCATAAACAACAAGACACAATGCCATACACCCAGGCATCTGGCATGCTGGACTCCAGCAATTACTAAACCATTGAAGAGAATGAGGAAGCTACCACATGATAGATCAAACATAAAAAGTGAAGTAATCACTGATCACTAGTATGGTAATAAAATGTGTCCACACATACAATCCACTAAGGCCAGGCAAAACAAGTAGAATCTGTGAATCCAGTGGCAATGTGACACGTGTCCCAAGTACACACACAACAACAACTCACCCCAATAAATACAAATGTATGTGATAGACGCAACCAGGTAGCCAAACCGGAGCCTGAGCACCCCCAAATCAGTACTGTCAAAACTAGTCAGGAGGACAAGGTAACCACATACACCACAAACCCTGTCCCACATAGACCTACAACGACTGTAAACCAAACACATAAACACAAAAACATTCCCAGAGGCCCTAATTACAAACACACAACACCAACACAAGCCTCCAAAGCAGACACCCAATAAAGCAACCTCCAGACATAGCACATGTAACACATAGTACACAAAGCTGGCGTGCCAAACAGTCACAGGACAGAAGGAGAAACAACATGCCTGATACAGTTGTAATAGGTGACTCCATAGTGAGACATGCTGCTGTTCCAGGAATGGCTTGCACCTGTTACCCATGAGCGTCTGGATATTGCCTAAGGCTTTTGCAACCTACAGAGATCCTTTCATAGGCAAGGCCAAAAAGGCCAACCCACCACCACAGAAAACAAAACTGGAAAGAAACAGAAGGGTAATGCTGATCAATGCCAGATGTGTAAACCTCAATATGCATGCTCCTGAGGCCCTCCCCAGTATGGAGAACATTGATGTCTGTCCAGTGATAGAAACCTGCTGCAAGCCTCGTGACAGCACACCAGCACTAACAGGTAATACCACATATCATGTGTTATGGCCACAAAACCTGTAACAAAACATAAAAGGAGGGTGAGTATCCATATTCAGCACAGACACCCATACGTCCAGTTAACTGACAATGCTTATGTCATTGCAGTCCACCCATGTGCAACTAACCATAGGCAAGACTGCTGTACAGTCTGTAGCATGCTACAGACCACACTCTCACACACAGGAACCCCACCCCACTGTCCTGAAGACAGTGGACAGTATGAATGTACCACCAAATACAAAACAAGGTACACACAAATTACCACATAGGTGGTAAACCATTATGTGTGGAAGGAGTAATCAGGGACCTAGTGACACAAGTGGACAGTCACCTGTTATGTGACAGTCACATCGCCAATTTGTCTAGGAAGACTGTCTATATTGGACACTGTATCATGAAAGGATTCACATCTACGTCAACAAAGGTCATTGTGCCCCTATACTGTTCCCCTATCAGACCATATTGTAATACAATGCCTCATTTGGGATGTACATTACCTGGCACCTGCAGCAGTTAGAAAGACCTCAAAGGTACCTCAACAAGAGTCAGAAAGGGTCTCAAATATATCTCATATGCTGCCTGGCTGTAGACACCACAGCTGAATGCAGTCACATACTGCCTACACAGAGGCATTGTATGTCTGTTGTACAAGTCCATGTCCAACACAGAAGTAATGGACATGCTCCACCCCAGAAAACCCAAAGCCATCGGAGCTGTGTGAGTCAGAGATGTCAACCTTAACACATAATCAAATAGGATGTGCTGGAGGGACAGATACCTAACCCTGAGTCTCTCCACACCCTGGAACAGAATATCACTACATGTTAGGCAGAGCCCCTCACTGACACTCTTCAACAGGAAGTTAGCAAAATGGATGGATAATTGTAGATGTACACTGGGGGTCTTTACTGTGTCATGTCCAGACAGAGGCACAGCTAAGTAAATCATAAATGGCCATAATATTCACATAGCAAGGGGTGGCAAAAGCCACACACACTGTGGCTAGGCTTACAAAAGCCCTAGGGTGGATAGCCTAGTATGAACCTATGAACCTATTATGATACAAATTGTACAGTACACTAAGGAAAACCCCAAGGCTGCTGCAACTGATGGTAGTAAGCGTGTTGTGAATTCCCAGATATGCTCTGGATCACACAAATATTACAAACAACATACCAAACACACACACGTATTGCCAACATACATCCTGACAGGTGCAGTGCAAACCCCCCCCCCTCATAATGCAAAATATCTTTCCCAGCAGACTGCTGCCTCACTGACATTATGTCAGCCTTATCACAGGATATGTACCCAAAGAGCAGTGTACAACAACAGTGGTTGTTCTCAAGAAAGGTGTCGCCTGAATGGATACTAAAACAACCACCACAGAATCCTGAGAAGCTTGGTCTGCACAGCTATGGAAAGGATCAGCATGTACCGCAGACATAACGATATTGGGGATCTATTGACACCCGACCCTACCCAGTGTGGGTTTATGAAGTGCAGACCCCACCTCTAAACATGTGTGACTCAGTTGAAACAGTAATTGAGGTCACTGATGAGGGCAATGTGGTCCACACAGTGTAGCTGGACCTTGCAAAGCCTTCCATACAATACCCTACGTGTTCAATATAGATATGCTCACCAGCTTATATATACACCCCATGTCACTAGAGGGGTTGCAAACCAGACCAATGACAGAAGTGACATGGTCAGACATGCTGCAGCCATGTCAGACTACAAACCACATATAACAGGTATCCCACAAAGCTTGGTCCTGGGACCTTCCCCGTCTGGTATATATGCCCCATAGGTACAGGCCAACATGTAAGGACTGTGCCTGAACATGTTTGCAGAGGACTACAAACTGCCTAACATATCTGACACTCCAGCTGACACAAGCATCCCACAAAAGGGCCACATAGAAACAGACAACCGGTGCCATAGCCATGTCAGCATGTTAAATGGAGAAAACTGTATAGTCAACCTCTGTGGATATACAGTAAGTGACCACCAATTACCACATAGGTGTTAACCCATTACATACTTAACATGTAATGACAGACCTGAGTACACAAGGTGATAGATATCCTGCATTGGACAAACATGTGGCTGTAGTGTTAACAGAAACAATCCATATACCAACCTAATCATGAAGGTTATGACATCTAGATAAGGGAGGTCATTGTGGTTCTGCAGTTATCCTTCATCAGCGTTACAAATGACCACAACAGCCCCTGTGGGGTGTACCTCAGCAGACACCTCCATCAGCTGTAAAGTCCACAACAGTACCTCACCAGGAGTATCAAAGAGCTTGAACACATGTAATGTGTTGCCTGATTAAACAGAGTGCAACTCCACACACTGCCATGCTGGCCACCCAGACGCAAGCTGTGCATGATGTAGAAAGCCATGTCCAAGCTGGAATCAATGAACATGCTGCACCTTGTACAATCTGAATGGCAGTGAGCTATGCACATGAGGGACCTGAACCCCAGCACTGACATACATATGACAAGCTGTACTGCATTATCCATAACACAGAAGCCACCCCCACGCATGAGTAAACTACCAGTACAGGTTATCCATAGAGTCACTCATTGATTCTCCTCAACAGGAATCTTAATGAGTGGATGGGAGATGGTAGGTTTACCCTGGGTATCAATGTTATGTCACAGGTAGACAGAGTTACAGTATACTAAACAAGACATATGTCATGGCAAACTACACTTACAATGTGTCGAAGGACAAACACACTCTCTGACTAGCATTAGAAATGGCCTAGGGCACATCGGTAGTGTTTGCCAATGTACACCTATGTTGTGGAATACACTACTGATGTTGGATGAGGCTGTTGCAAGTAGTTCATATCTGAACATAATGCAACATGGTCATATAGGTTCATAGGTTCATAGGTTTATACTAGGCTATCTGCCCTAAGGCAGTTATAAGCCTAGCCCAGAGTTTTGTGGCTTACGCCACCCCTTATATGGAAACAATACTGTGCCCATTAGTATGTTGTGCCTCTGTCCAGCAGTGACACAGAGACGATCCCCGGGGTAAACCTATGATCTCCCATCCACAGGTCAAGATTCCTCTTGAACAGAGCCAGTGAGGTGCTCTGCCTCACATGGACTGGGATTGTATTCCACAGCATAGGGAGTCTCTGAGTGATAAATCTATCCCTCCAACATGTCCTACTTATATCCCTGCTAAGGTTTAAGTCACTTGCCCTAGTGGTTCTGGTGGATTTGGAGATTTTGAGGTGGAGCATGTCCATTAATTCCTGGTTGGACATGGCCTTGCATGTCAGGCACATGTCACCTCTGAGCAGACGGTATGTGACTGAATAGAGCTGGAGTGTCTTCAATCTGGCAGCATATGACAGATGTTGGAGTCCCTTTATCCTTTTGGTGGGGGACTTTTGGGGTCTCTCCAATTGCTGCAGATGTCGGGTGAGATACATCCCGAATGGGGTATTGTACTCGATCATTGGTCTGATAAGTGAAGAGTACAGGGGAACAATGACCTCACTAGATCTGGATGTGAATCCCTTCATGATCAGGTGGGCAACGTAGAAGGTCTTTCTAACCACTTTAGCAACGTGAGTGTCAGAAGAAAGGCCACTGTCAACCTGGGTCCCCAGGTCCATGATAACCTCCTCTGTGCTTAGAGGATTGCCACCTATATGGTAGCTTGGGGTTACCTTGCTTTTCCCGAAGGGTATGACTATAAATGTTTTGGCATTTAACTTCAGGCCATGGCTCTGGCACCAGCTATCAGTTTCCGTGAGTCCCTTCTGAAGGATATCTGTGTCTGATGCACTGTCCACTATGGCATCCAGTTTGCAGTCATCTGCAAACTTTGTCAGCCAAAGTCCTCCCATGTTGGCCTGTACTTCTGAGAAGTAGATGACGAACAATAGGGGGCCAAGGACCGAGCCCTGTGGGACACCACTTGTGACCGGCTTGGAGTCTGACATAGCGCCAGCAACTCTAACCCTGTGGGTCCTGTCCTTAAGCCACTTTGCAACCCATCTTGTGACATATGGGTTTACATTTAAGTTGGTAGGTTTTTCTACAATACCCGAGTGGGGTATTGTGGCGAAAGCCTTTGCAGGGTCAAGGTAGGCTGTATGGACTGCCTTTCCCTCATCAATGGCCTTAGTGACTGTTTTGAAGAAGTCGACCAAGTTCAAAAGGCATGATCTGCCCTTGACCAAGCCAAACTGGAATGGGTCCAATGTCTGCATGTCCCCTATATCTTTGTTTATGAGCTCCATTATGATCCTCTCCATAGCTTTGCAGACTAGACTTGTTAAGCTTATAGGGCGGTAATTACCAGGGTCCGTAGAGGCACCGCCTTTGTGCAGATGTGCACAACTGGACCCTAACCAGGCTGTTGTGCACACTATGGAAATGTAAAGCAGTGATAGGACTAAAGCCCAGGATACTGTCCACCACAGTGAAAGTACTGAACCACTACACTATACAGTACTACAGTGTTAGGTCAGTATGAACGGATGTTGACAATTGTATGTAAAGTATCCCATGCAAAACCTGCAGGCACAGTATAATCCCTGTTGTGTTCACACAAAAAAGCATTTGGACAGTAACTACACAACATGGCACAGAACACACAACCATAAACTGGAGATATTTGTTGAAGGTCACACTCATCCACAAATGTGATGGGCTGCAGAGTTCAACATATGGAAAGCTCACACTGGGCATGCTCACACACTTTGATAAATGAGACATCTTTCACACAACATGCCATGGGAAGGCTGAACTGGGCATGCTCACACACTTACTCCAAATGTTCCTCTTAGCAACTGGGAAAACATACCACAGGATGCTCATTCCCCTTTCTAAACACTGATGATGTCAGCACCCTATAAGTATATCAGGAGAAAAGAAGTCCCCCAGTAATCTGAATAGCGTGCTCTGCTAATATGTCCATCTCTAGTGTCATAACATAGTTAGGTAGGGGTTTGAATCCAGCAAGTGTGTGTGAAGGGGGGTAAGTAAGTGTGTATGAAAGGAACATCCCTTTTGGCAACTGTGAAAACACACCACAGGATGCTCATTCCCCTTTCTAAACACTGATGATGTTAGCACCCTATAAGTATATCAGGAGAAAAGAACTCTCCCAGTAATGCGAATAGCGTGTTCCGCTAATGCGTCCATTTCTAGTGTTATAACATAGTTAGGGAGGGGTTTGAATCCAGCAAATGACAAATGTGTGTGTGAAGGGGGGTAAGTGTGTATGACAGGAACATCCCTTTTGGCAACTGGGAAAACACAACACAGGATGCCCATTCCCCTTTCTAAACACCGATGATGTCAGCACCCTATAAGTATATCAGGAGAAAAGAAATCTGCTAGTAATGCGAATAACACACTCCGCTAATGTGTCTGTTTCTAATGTTATAGCATAATTAGGTAGGGGTTTGAATCCACCAAATGGCAAGTGTGTATAAAGGGGGTTAGTATGTGTGTATGAAAAAAACATCCCTTTTGGCAACTGTGAAAACACACCACAGGATGCCCATTCCCCTTTCTAAACACCAATGCTGTCAGCACCCTATAAGTATATCAGGGGAAAAGAAATATCCCAGTAATGCGAATAGTGCACTCCGCTATTGCGTCCGTCTCTAGTGTCATAATATAGTTAGGTAGGGGTTTGAATCCAGCAAGTGTGTATGAAGGGGGTTAGTGTGTGTGTATGAAAAGAACATCCCTTTTGGCAACTGTGAAAACACACCACAGGATGCCCATTCCCCTTTCTAAACACCGATGATGTCAGCACCCTATAAGTATATCAGGGGAAAAAAAATCTCCCAGTAATGCGAATAGCGTGCTCTGCTAGTGTGTCCATCTCTAGTGTCATAACATAATTAAGGAGGAGTTTGAATCCAGCAAGTGCCAAGTGTGTGTGAAGGGGGGTAAGTGTATATAAAAGAAACATCCCTTTTGGCAACTGGGAAAACACACTACAGGATGCACATACCCCTTTCTAAATGATATCACAATTATTTATGGCTTTTGATTCCAGACATGTCACGTGTGTTTTGCTCACACAGAATGCCAATGTGTGCGGGTTGTTTCTCACAATAATGCATGACATTAATTAAACCAGTTATGGCAATGCACACATGATGTATGTGTGTGCCAAATACACATATGTACCTGTGACCTTCAATAGTTACCATGTGTGATGCCTGCCACATGTGAATACATGGTATTTGCACAGGGTAACATTATGACTGTGGTCTTCTGTGCAGGTGCTGCATGTGGGATGTGTATATACAGTGTGAGATGTAGATGCTATCAACCTAGTAGTGAGGGATACACACCTGGTCTGGGGCATATAGTCTACATGTTGTTGATGAACAGGTGCTGCATGTTTTCACCTGTTGTGGGAGTGGTAAGAAGTTGTTCCATAGCAATGCAGTGACCGCATGCTAAGAACCATTCAGCTAGGGTGTTGTAGCTACAGTAATTCATTAGCATTCAGTAATATGTCAGCATTCCTGGTGAGGGTCTGATGCCAACCAAGGTCAGGGTTCTACCAGCCTGTGCCACTTGCTCAGTGAGCCCTTCAATGTTCCCTATCATGTATCCCAGTGAGGGACATCACACATCAGCTGTAGTGGCATGGACAATGACTGAGTCATATGTGTCCATGCATCTGACTGACCTGTATGCTTGTGTTATGTGGTGGACCATAGTGCCCCATGAGCATATCACTGTGACCTTCACCTTGCCCAGCCTGGTGAGCATGACCTCACTGTACTGGACAATAAAAGTACCTAACACAACTGCAGCAGTAGTGTTGTATAGCTGTACAGACTGTGCTTGTTTGGCACACAGGATTTGTGTGCTATGTGTTATGCGTGCTGTGTTCAGGCCTAACGTATGCCTGTGTGCCAGCTGCAGAGGTGTCTGCCACTCAGGCAGGATGCTATCCTTAGGCTCCACGAATGGCCCGTCGTGTTTCCGTGCTTGTATTGCTGTCAGTGTAGGTCCACATCAGACTGGTATTGCAGTCACTGTAGTATTTCATGCCACCTGACAGGTTATGCCAGTACTGGGTTCAGAGTGCTTAGTCCACAGTTTGGCCATGAGTTTCCATCTCATACATGTGTTGTACATCCATGGGTAGGGGATAGGGTTGACTGTGTACATGTGGCAGCTGTGACATTACTACATGACTCACATATTCCACAACTGTACCATAGAGGTAACTGACAACTGACCTTTGCACATGCTACCATAGTACTGAGATTGCATTGGTGATTAACAGCACATAGGGCCAATGGTGAACAAGATACATAGGTCCATAGGTTCATACTAGGCTATCTGCCCTAGGACATTTATACACCTAGCCAGAATGTGTGTGGCTTTCACCATGCATTGTAAATCTATCTTGCTATGCCCTTTTCCAAGATTAGTATACTGTGCCTCTGTCTAACAGTGACACATAAGTGATACCCAGGGTAAACCTACAATGTCACATCCAGTCAATATCCCTCTTGAAGATAGTCACTGAGTGACTCTGCCTAACCTCTACTGGGATAATATTCCAGAGTGAAGGGAGCCTCTGAGTTATGAATGTGTCCCTCCAGCATGTCCTATGTATATCACTCCTGAGGTTCAAGACTTTCCAGCGTGTAGCCTGATGGGATCTGGATATTCTGAGGTACAGCATGGCCATTAAGTCAGGGTTTGACATGGCTTTATATGTCAGGCACAGATTGCCTATGAAGAGGCAGTATGCCACTGAGTAGAGCTGCTGTTTCTTTAACCAGTCAGTATGTGGCATCTGTTTGAGCCCTTTGATCCTCTTGTTGAGGTACTTTTGTGGTCTTTCCAGTTGCTGCAGGTGTCTGGTAAGGTGCATGCCGACAGGGGCATTGTAGTCAATTATGGGCATGATGAGGGATGAGTAAAGAGGCACAATGTCCTCCCCTGATCTACATGTGAATCCCTTCATGATGATGTGGCCTATATAAAATGTTTTCCTAACCACTTTGGCCATGTTGTTGTCAAATGAGAGAATGCTATCAACGTGTGTACCCCAAGGTCCATAATTCCTTCGTCTGCACTTAATGGATTAACACATATGTGGTACTTTGTGGTCACTTTGTTTTTGACAAAGGGGATGACTATACACTTTTGGCATTCAGCTTGAGGCCATGGCTGTGGCACAAGTCGTGTGTTTGCAAGAGGCCCTTTTGGAGGATGCGTGTGTTGGCTGGAGAGTTGATTATGGCGTCCAGTTTGCAGTCATCTGCGACTTGCTCAGCCACAGTACTTCCATGTTGGCCTGTACCTCTGATAAATATATACTGAACAAGAAAGATCCCAGGGCTGAGCCTTGTGGGACACCACTTGTAACTGGTTTTGAGGCTGACATGGCTCCAGCAATTCTAACCATGTGTGTTCTGCCCTTGAGCCACTGTGCAATATCTGTAGTGACATAGGGGTTAATATGTACACTGGTGAGCTTCCCTAGAATGCACAAGTGGGGTATTGTATCAAAGGCTTATGCAAGGTCCAGGTAGGCTGTGTAGACCACCTTCCCCTTGACAGTGGCCTTGGTGACTGTTTCAAAGAAATCAAACAGGTTTGAGAGGCAGGATCTGCTATTAACAAAGCCAAACTGTGTATGATGACGTGTCTGTAGGTCCCCAATATCTATATTAATGAGGTTCATGATGATCCTTGCCATAGCTTTGCAGACCAAGCTATTCAGACGTATGGGGCGAATAGTGTCCAGGATCCGTTAAGGCACCACCTGAATGTAGAGGGACCACTGTTGCTGTACGCTACTCTTTGGCCACATATCGTGTAGTAAGGCTGGGATTGAACAGTAGTGTTATGTCTGGGTGTAGCTCTTCTTGGGGTTCATGTAGGACACCGCCTGGGACACTGTCTGGTCCCATTGATGCAGTGTTTATTGCTTTGGAGAGGGCAGCTCTTACCTGAGCATCTGAGATGTCAGCGGGGCAGCACTCTGCTGGGAGAAATATTTGCCCTTTTGGTGTGGAGGGGGGGAGAAGGTTGCAGTGAACCTGTCCACTAGGATGTTGGCAATGTCTGTGTGTTTGGTATTTCTTGTGACATCTTGGACTACATCTGAGCATATCTGGGAATTACCACCCAGGTTCCTAACATAACTACAGAAAGCCTTGTGATTATCTTCAGTGTCTTGTGGAATCTTCTCTCAAAGATGGCCTTAGACAATCTTATGAGTGCCTGTAGTTGTCTTCTAATACTCATCAGTGATGCCTTCACATTTTGGGAGTTTGTTGTATCATGTAGTAGCTTCATCCTTCTATTGTATAGTTTGTTTATGGCTGGTGTCCAGCACACAGGACGTCTGCCTTTGGAGGATTGGGTCTTGCTATCATTTGGGATTGCATGATCCATGCATTCCTGAATGTGTCCATAGAATGCCTTTATACAGGTATCTGCAGTCTGGTCCATATTTTCAACAGGCCTGGGGGCTTTGAAGGTTTCCACATCATTTATGAGGAGTGTGAACATGCTTGACATGAGTTGTTGACTGTATTCTTCTGTGCAGGGGGTGGCCTTGGGATGTGAATATCCAGTGAGATTAGTTTATGGTCTGATCTTACCAGTGAGGGATACACCTCTGGTCTAGAGCATAGAGTCCCCATGTCGGTGATGATCAGGTTTAGTATGTTTTCCCCTCTTGTGTGAGTGGTAACAAGTTGTTCCATAGCATATTGGTATATAAATTCCAGTAATCTGTGGGCTAGGGTGTTGGAGCTACAGTCATGCTCCCAGTCTATGTTTGGGTAGTTTAACCCACCCAATATAATGGTGTATGGACAGACCTACATATTTCCAACTGTTTTCAGGAAGGCCAAGAGCGGTTCTTGTGTTAGTGAGGGTGGTCTGTAGCAGGCTATAACCTGGAAGGCAGTTTTACCCATTGTTACCTGCATATGGATAGTCTCTGATGTTTGGTGCTTTGCCACCAACCTGGAGGTGTGGGTATCTTGGATGAATATCAATACACCCCCTCCTTTTGTGGTTTTGTGCAAGTTTTGGGCCTGAAAAGCATGGTATGAGGTATAACTTGGTAGTGCTGGAGTGCTGTTGGTAGCCCTGAACTGTATCTGTTACTGCACAGATAGTGATGTTCTCCATGCTGAGGAATGTTTTGAGTGTGTGCATCATCAGGTTTAGAGTCCTGCAGTGGCATATATGACTGCTCATGTGGACAGATGCCAGGTAAGTCATATGCAAAGTGTCACAGACAACGTACATGTGCACAGGAGAAACAGTGACATTCTGTCAAGTGAGACATGAACATACATATAGTAAGCTATGCAGATGTCACTAGGAGTCCACAGAAGCTGTGTAACTCTGCATGGCAGGTCGGATCAGTATTCCAGGGTAACTGCAAGGAAACATGCATGCAAACATAGCTACTGTAAGCAGGGCTGCATGTAGTCCATTGTACAACAAACAAGCTGTACCACTATCAGTAGGTAACACTGCAAATGCTCACCAGCTGACATATGAATACCTATGTCACCAAAGGTGATACTTACCAGACCACGGACAGAAATGACATGGCCAGACACGCTGCATCCCACATGAACACATATCTCAAGCAACACAGACCTCACAATGTCAGTGTTCATAACAGGCACAGCCCATAAGGCCAAACACAATGTGTGACACACCTATAATAGGTGATGCCATAGTCAGACACACTGACGTCCCGCCCTCCAGACTGAGCAAGGTGAGGGTCACATTTAGCTACCTGTCGGGTGATAGAATGTGCCACATAACACAAGCACTCAGGTCACTCCACAGCAAGTACAAGTATGAGGCAGTCATTGTCCATGCTGGTGTGAACAACCTGAGACATACCTCCCTGGACCACATGGAAAGAGACACAGAGGAGCTCTTACATCACCCTCTCAAACTCAGGAATCCCACACAGCCTTCATGATGACACAGGAGAGTATAGATTTCTCTGCAAGCACCATCATACTGGGTGACGTCAACTACCCAAACATAGACTGTGAACATTACTCAAGCCACAATACCCAAGCTCTAGGGTTCCCATAGTTCAGAAACTCTTTAGCTATGGAACAGGTAGTCAACATTCCCACAAGAGGGGGAAATATACTAGACCTGATCATCACAAACATGAGTACAAAATGCTCACCACTTGAAGTATATCCCTCATTGTTGCAATCGAACCATATACTAATCACACTGGAATACTGGATCCCCCACATATGCAAACCTCAAACATATCGATGTGTGTGTGGGAAATGCCCCTATTAGCAACTGTGACAGTACACTACAGGATGCAGATTCCCCTTTTGAAACACTGATGACGTCAGCACTCTATAACTATATTACCTGAATTAAAGTTCTCCAGTAAGTTGTATAGTGTGCTCTGCTAATGCGGCTTTCTCCAGTGTCATCACGTAGTTAGGTAGGGGTTTGAATCTTGCAAAGGGAATGTATGAGTGGGGTTTGTGTGTGTGCATAATACTGTGAGGGAAAAGTGCCTTTTGCCAACTGGGAGAACACACTACAGGGTGCACATCCCTCTTCCTAAACACAGATGATGTCAGCACCCTCTAAGTACAGCATTAGAAGGGATTTCTCCCACTAATGCAAATAGCACACTCTGCTAATGTGTCTGTCTCTAGTGTCATAACACAGTTAGGTAGGGGTTTGAATCTTCCAAATGGAAAGTATGTGTTTTAGTGTGAGTGGGGTTAGTGTGTGTGATCAATGCTGGGGGTGGGATGTGGCTTTTGCCAAATGGGGCTATGCACTGCAGGGTGCACATTTCCCTTAACAAACAGTGATGTTGACAGCACCCTATACAAACAACATGACAACAGACAACTGCCAGTACTCAGTATAGTGCTACATGCTACTGTAACACGCACATGTACCAGAACATACCTGGATAGTGTTTTGAAACCTGAATGTGGCAAGTGTGTGGATGTGGGATGTTTCTGTGTGTGCATTTCCGTATGGAAAACATGTTGGATGTGGCAATCAGGGTGATGCACATTACACATTTAGACTAATGAGGTTGCCTGCACCCTGTGAGTACAGGTAGAGATGAGGAAATCGGTAGTAATCCGAATAGTGCACTTTTCAAATGTGTACCTGTCATGTGTCGACAGCTACTCATGTAGGGTAATAAATAATGGAAATGGCAGGTGAGCATGTGCATGTGTGGGGGTAGCAGGGTGTGTGTAAATGCATGTGTGAGGGAACAGATACATATAGCTGAATCTACAATACAGCACATGATGCACATTCCCATAGTCAATGGTAGCATGTGATGGTGTGCAGCTGGTACACTTTGGTAAGTAGTATGGGTGCAGATAACAATTCAGGACATTCATACAGTTACTGCAGCAGGAATGCTGGCATATACACACAATCATAGTGGAACAGTGAACAGTTACCAACATGTTACTACTTATACACATCTATGTAGTCACCCTGTGCATCAGCAACGTGTTTACCCTTTCCTGCACTGATGTTGTAGTATGCAGGAGGTGGCACAGTGTCATCATATGCACAGGGTGTGGGTTAGGTATGCCCAAGCCAGCCACTGTTACCGCCAATTGACATGTGTGTGTATGTGTGTTTGTGAGGGGCAGCAGTACAGGGTGGACCAGTGTTGGTGCAGTGTGTGTGTGTGTGTATGTGTTTGCCCTAAGTGTTATATTTCTGCATGTGTGTAAGCACGCACACAGTCCCACATAATGGCTGCCATGTACAGGGTTTTGTGGCCAGCCACAGACTGCACCTGTCAGGTCATCCAGATCAGTGTCTGTGGGCACGGACACGGTACCTGTGCCTGGCAGGGGTGCTATGGACCGTATCCGGTACTAACCCAGACTGGGTACAGTCATTGGAAGCGGGTGTGTGTTGACTGGACACAGTTCCCTGTTGGGACTGTCCAGAGCCACGTACACATGGTCTCCTGGGGCGTCCTGATGACAGCACTAACCCAGCATTGCTGGGGCTGCTGCTGGCACTTGAGGTGCGTGAGTGGGCCTGTTGTCGTCGGCGGCGACTGCCAGCTGCTGCTGTTGCCGGCATATGGCCACGTCGATGCCGCAAACGCACACCATCACCGTGGCCCATGGACATCTGGTTGTGGAGCAGCTGTTGTATGTCCCCGCAACGCCTGTCAACGACATCTGTGAAATTACGAATAGCATTCGCAATGTCACGCATGCCATCTGTCATGGCTGTGCAACATGCTGTCAGCTCCCTCAGACCTTGTCTGGTGTACCTTTCCATACGCACCTGTGCCTGCATAACAGTCCGAAACATAGTGGAGGTTGACATACCTCCTTGGGCATGTCGGCCAGAGGCGGTACGGCCACGGATGCCACCACGAGAACCCATGGGTGACTGTCTGCGTAACCAGACACCTACAGCAACTGGGAAAACCCCAACAGTACCTCATAAAGAGGATCAAAGGGCTCAAACAGATGCCATATGCTGCCCAGTTAAAGAAAGTCCAGCTGGACTCAGTGGCATACTGCTTTTTCAGAGGCAATCTGTGCCTGACGTATACAGCCATGTCCAACCCAGAAGTAATGGACATGCTGCACCTCAAGAAATCAGAATCTCATACGGCCACACGCTCAAGAGACCTGAACCTTAGCACTGAAATAAATGGGACATGCTGGAGGGACAGATTCATAACCCAGAGGCTCCCTTCACTCTGTAATGAACTCACAGTACAGGTTAGGCAGAGTCCCTCATTGACTCTCTTCCATAGGAATCTGGATGAGTGGATGGGAGATCATAGTTGTACCCCGGGTATCACTTCTATGTCACTGTTAGACAGAGGCACAGTATACTAACCTCGGAAAAGGGCATAGCAAAATAAATTTTAATTGGGTGGCAAAGACAAACACATTCTGGCTAGGCTTATCAATGCCCTAGGGCAAATAGCCTAGTATGAACCTATGAACCTATGTGTACTGCTATACTGCTTCTGCCATATGTTGCATGTGTGTGTGTTGTGGGGGATGTGCAGGTAATGGCCAGATATTTCTGCACAGGCAACACTTCTGGAACACTCTGGGTGTTCATCCCAACATACAGTATGTGTGTTGCCACCCAACACTGTGATGTGGACACACATTACTCAGCCTGGATATACGTATCCCAACAACACCACAAGCACAGTACACTACCTTGCTATGTATGTATGTAATTACACAGTTATTCACTAGTTAGTACTGTGATGCTATCCATGCAGCCCACTGGGCCAGTGGAAGCCACAACACACACTGCTGGCCCCTTTGCAAAAGCTTACCACAGGCATCCCACATAGTGCATGTAATATGCGCACACATATCTAGCCCAGACCATATGCACACCACTTATTTATCCTGTCCAGTGGACTACAGATACAGGCACATTGTATAACAATAGCAGGAGGCTACTGTAGCACAGGGCAGATTCACATGAAGGCAAGGCATCTGTGGTCAGCAGTGGTAAGATGCTTCACATTCACCAAATGCACAGATATTGGTAACATTGTTGCAGACAGCTTAGGTGCAGGTATCCCCCCCCCCCATTCTCCTACACAAGTGGAATTAGTTATCACAGATGAATGTAACCTCCCTATCATCTTACATGTCCAGGTGAGGGCCACCCTCAACATTGCAGAACACACAGCATCACTGTTACAAAATGGTATCCCTGGATGTGTGATACGTTCACCCCTAGAGGACATAGCACCACATTACAGACTGATAGTAAACCCTGGCCATACTACAGGATATGTACCTGAACAGTGCCATACATACACAGTGGTCCCACACCAATGAGGAGGAACTTCTACTGACCCTGTGAACTACTGCATCATATGCATAACTGGCCTTGTGTTCTAAGCTATGGAAGTTTTAAGTATGGACGACATGTACAGCAATATTACATATGTATATATATCAGGACTATGTACACACAACCTATCTCATGGACATACCTATAGACAGTGAACTATGATACATTTGGAGGTTTCACAGTAAACACAGTATTAACCTGCTACTTTGCATTACCTGTGTTTGTGTCAGCTGTTGCTGTGTCAGTGGTGCTACTTGCTGTTTGCTGCTGCTGCTGCTGCTGGTTTTGTTGCTGGCTCTTTCTTTTTTTTTTCTCTCTCTGTCTCTCTCTCTCTCTCTTTCTCCGTCGGTTTTGTGCAATGAATGTATTGCATGTGTGGAGTGTTAGTACTGGATGCTTTTATAGGTATCTGCATAGGTCCATGTGATGGCCTCTGCACCATTTGTAAGGCAGCATTTGCTAATTGCATGCAGCCAGTTGTGTACTGATTGCATGTCTCACTGTGAGTTCAGGACAGTGCTATAAAAGGGTATGTGAGATAGGCGTTGCCCTTTCAGATTGTAAGGGCGTGGACCATGCTGGTATGCTGTTGACAGTGTTCTGTGAGTGTGAAGGTTAGTACATCTCCCATGCTTCATGCTGTGTTGTAGATTCAGGTTGCTGCATTTCTCTTGCCTGTTCCCTGTAGTGAGTGTGTATGCATACTGACACCTACAACTATATGTCATATGTATTGCTATATAAATATATATATATCTGTGTACATATACATACTTTCATATATGTACATTAGCTGACATTATTGGGTACAAGCTAACAAATAGCAGGGCTGTTTCTGTTAACACTACACTAGTATGGGAACCCAGTAATTGGGACTATAAAAGTCTGCATGACATGCTTTGGGTAGTAGACATACTATATTGCCTTTATCTTCATTCCTACTATTACATGTTCTACTTATTTTAGCACTATATTCCTGTATGAGAGTCATGGCTTACTGGTAGCTCATACAGACTGGTCTTGTGGTAGGGCCTAATAGTATGCTTTTATTTTTCTTTCAAATTGAGTACAGGGCCTATCAATCAGAGTGCTGGAAGTACCTTTAAGCAGTTAAAAGGGTTAGTAGGTCTCACAGGAGTCAGGCTGTGTTGCAGATTCTGGTTGCTGCATTTATCTTCCCTGTTTCCTGTAGTGAGTGTGTATGGATACTGACACCTACCACTATATTTCATATGTATTAATATATACATATATATATATATCTATATATATATATATATATATATATATATATATATATATATATATATATATGTGTGTGTGTGTGTGTGTGTGTGTATATGTGTATGTGTACATATACATACTTTCATATATGTACATTACTTTACATTATTATGTAGAAGCTAACAATTAGCAGGGCTGTTTCTGTTAACACTAAACTAGTATGGGAATCCAGTAATCCGGGCATTAAAAATCCACCTGACATGCTTTGGGTAGTACACATCCTATATTGCCTTTATATTGATTCCTACTATTACATGTTATATTTATTTTAGCACTATGTCTTTGTATGAAAGTCATGGCTTAGTGGTAGGTCATACAGACTAGTGTTACCAGGGTCTTGGGTTCGAGACTGACAGTGGGACTTTTTTTTCTTTCAGGATGAGTACAGGACCTGTCAATCAAAGTGCTGAAGCCACCTTTAAGCAGTTAAAAGGGTTAGTAAGTCTCACAGGAGTCAGGCTGTGTTGCAGATTCTGGTTGCTGCATTTATCTTCACTGTTTCCTGTAGTGAGTGTGTATGAATACTGACACCTACCACTATATTTCATATGTATTAATATATATATATATATATATATATATATATATATATATATATATATATATATATATATATATATATATATATATATATATATATATATATATATATATGTATATGTATGTGTACATATACATACTTTCATTTATGTACATTACCTTACATTATTATGCACAAGCTACCAATTAGCAGGGCTGTTTCTGTTAACACTAAACTAGTATGGGAATCCAGTAATTCAGGCATTAAAATTCTACCTGACATGCTTTGGGTAGTACACATCCTATATTGCCTTTACATTGATTCCTACTATTACATGTTATATTTATTTTAGCACTATGTTCTTGTATGAGAGTCATGGCTTAGTGGTAGGTCATACAGACTAGTGTTACTGAGGTCCTGGGTTCGAGACTGACAGTGGGAATTTATTTTTCTTTCAAACTGAGTACAGGACCTGTCAATCAAAAGTGCCTAAGGCACTTTTAAGCACTTAAAACCAGGTCTGTGCTCGTTTGTGCGGAGCTCACACATGCGCACTGGCGGTGAGCTCCGCGCATAAAAGCGCACACCCGCGCTATTTTCTTTGAAAGAAAAGAAAAAGGGGTGACAGGAAAGTGGTGAAAAAGGGATCACAAAGAGGGTAAAACAGTAGGGAAACAAGCTTGGAATTTGCAGGAAGGATGTAGGTGAGGCCCATAGCTGCCCATGTCTTTCTCAGCAACAGCTGTGCATTTGTATGCAATTTGGTGTGACATTTGGAACCTTCCACCCCTGAGAGAGGTGTCAGGACAACATTAATACCTGTTGTACAGCCAATTGTAATTAACAGTTTCAATGTCCAGCGGACATGTGTGCAACATAGACAGCTATGTATGGGGCGTAATTTTTTTGTGGGTACAGAGTGCCCTTTTTTTTTTTTATCAGGTGAGAGTGGTATGTCAGGTGAGGTAGTCGGTATAGCTGGGGAGGTAGGCTGGGTAGGTTAACAGACAAGACAGACAAGACGCATACAGGGGCGGTGTATGACACATGTGGGGGGGTTACACAATTGACGGGGATGGAGGTTGGGATATCCAGGGCACATGAGCCCACAGATGGCAACAGTGTAACTGATATCCCCACCCATAGGCAGTTGCCACTGTTCCTTCACAGCCCAGGACAGGGCTGTGCTGGGGGCTGTGCAGGCGGGACAACGGGCATGCCCGTTAGCTGTGCCACCCAGGCCTCAAGCTGGCGTAGGGGCCCAAGAACAGAGTCTTGGATCTCCCTTCGCACCACAGACCGGGCACCTTGGAGGGTGAGTGGACGGGCTCCTCCGGCCACGCTTGCAGAGGGGGGACAGGCCCCATCCCCTGCAGCGCTTCCACCCGAAGGTGGCACAGGGCCACCAGAGGAGGGTCCAGCCTGGGCACTAGTGCCAGGTGCAATCGCCAGCTGAGGTGGGAGAGGTGGGTCCGCTGGGACCTGCCTTCCCAAGCGTTCTGGGTTTGTGAGTATGTTATGTTAGTTTGGGTTAGTAGCATATTATTCCATTCAAATTAGTTGTAACAGCATGCATTGGTATTCCCATTAAACAAACACCCAGATATTAACACCATTGAACAACAGGCATATCAATATCACATGCATTATTTGAACAGAAATACATAATCAAACAACATGCAGGGTTGATTAATGGCAACAGGCCATCAGGTTTGCAGGTATGAACAGGGCACATGCAACAACGGACATGCATATATTTTTGAAACAACAGGACAAATGTCCATGGTTAATGAAATGTTCACATACCAATATTTAGTGAGTTTTTAATTTGCAATTATAGGGTGGGGTGGGGAAAGAAAATGATGACACATTCATACATTATACATTAATATACATTTGTAATAGAAACACAATTAACTTGTGGGTGATAGTTTCAAAATGATTCTTTATTGACTGTCATGCTAGACCTGTTACAGATACATCACTATCCTAGTTATTGTGACTTTGATCAGATACATCCTCCTGCTACACTTTGATGACAGGGCAGGGGGCAACTATGGATGTTTAGTATGTCAGACAATCATTCATTGTATCTGAAAATTGTTGAATGCCATCACCATATACAGATTTTGGCTTAAACATTCAAGATTCAAACACACTGCAATCAGTTTGGGATGTTACATTTTATTTCCCACATGCATGTAGTTCTGTAGAACCACGCTGAGGCTTATATATTCAGGGGTTATTACTACTTTATTTATTGATACATGATCCTTTCAGTCACTCTCACACATCCTGCTATTTCACAGCTCAGGTTGGTACTTCTAGGCTTTTTTCACATATTAGACCTGTGGTGATTCAAACACTTTCCAGCAGCCTCACTTCTGTCATGATTCAGCATTTCAACAGGGGATATATCTCACATGTGATTAACTCAGCTTCTGAGGCTGTACTCTTGAGACTACTGCAGGTTATACTACATTTAATTAATGGTAGGACATCTGTATTACAGAACTATTTATTTCTATCAATTATATTTCCAGTTTCACTTGCATACTGATGAACTTGTTGCAGCCATACCTGCAGACTTTCACTTGTTGCTTGCACATTCTATTACTTTTAATCAATACACTGCAGTGTTCTGCTACGTGCTACACTATAATATTTATTTACAAGTACTAGGTGGGGTTACTAACCTGCATGGTGGCGCAGCCGCACCAGCCTGCGGTCATGTGCCCTTCGATTCATAGAGCAGACACCTGCAGCTGTAATACAAAACAAGTAATATTGGAATACACATCTCCATGGTATCAGCTAATTGAATTCCTTACATACATAAGTAAAATGTAACTTACTCAGTAGTCAGGCATTGGGCATATCCCGGGCCTCCTGGATCCATTGGGTCAACTGGTCTTCTTTCCGTCACTTCAGGTCCGCATGGTGGTAACGGACCTGCTCACCAGTACGTGGAATCCCAGTAGCACTAGTGAGATCATGAGCCAACTGGTCCCATGCCTCCACCCTGTATGCTCCCCATGAGACCTGGCCCTGCATGAGTTGGGCCTCATGATGGTGAACTAGGAGCCAGACCATGTATCTGGACTCCTCAACGCCCCACCGCTGTGCTCGAAAGCAACGTCCCTCCCCTACTCCACTCATTCTGCCTGCAGGTCTATTCTACAATTGTTTATGCTGTGTATTCCCGCCTATGGGGCTCATATATGCCGATTTTCCCGCACATTTCTATGATTGGCCATTTTGGAATTGTATCTACTTCACAGAAACTGCTTTATCATGCTCCATTTTGGATTATATCCTATATATATGCTATTTCTGCATTTCTAAGTACTGCTGTCATGGCTTAGTGGTTTAGTACCTTGACTCTAGTGCATGGTGTCCTGGGTTCGAATCTGACCAGTGATTTTTAATTTTCATGACTGTCTAGAAATGAGTTCAGGACCTGTCAATCAAACATTCCAAAAGCACTTTTAAGCACTTAAAACCAGGTCTGCGCTTGTTTGCGCGGAGCTAACGCATGCGCACCGGCGGTTAGCTTGTGGGAGCAACGCGCACCTCCGCGCAAATGGTGTGCGCTGGGTTAAACCTTAATTGGCTAGTAACACACATGTTCAGCTAAGCACACCTAGTTGCACACAGTTTGAGCCTGTTAAACTGGTGCTTAGCTACAGGCAAGCAATTTGCAGCCTTTGAAACACTACTCAGCTACGGGCACTCTGTCTCACAGCAGCTTAGCTATCACTACATTTCTAAATAATTTTATTATTGTATTACTTGAAATATATGCTCCATTTCATTCCATTTTACAAAAGGAAATACTTTTACATTTGTACAATACTGTCAGGGGCCTTTTGTACAATACTGTCAGGGGCCTTTTTAGTGCTTATTTACAAAAAAAAAAAAAAGGTTGTTGTGTGGGCTCGAACCTTGCCTGCCTGCTCTTAAGCCTACAACTCTACTGCTATGCTATTACTTTTTGGCTTACTTTGCATATTTAGTTCTTATATCCTTTTCCACTGATTGCTAACTGCAGTTGCGATAGTAGCACACCCGTGCACACGAGTGCACACAGTAGCAAACATTTATGGGGTTTAAAAAAAATAAAACAGTTTTTATTTTCATTTTATAACATCTGTTCACTTTTTACATTGCTGGTCTGTGGGGGCATGTGTTGTGTAGTGTGTTTATTCACATTTCCATGGCCTCTCTCATGGCTGTTTACTTTCAGCCATTCTAGACTTCCTGGGGTGTGTCCACTTGCAGGGCTTAGCCTACGGACACGCCCCCTACTGTCTTACATGGACCGTGTAAGAGTTACGGTGTGATTCAGCATGCCTCATGCACCTCATGCATATGCATGACATGCTGACATCACACCGTTTAACTGCAGCCTCCATGTAAGAGTTATAACTCTTACACGGAGGCTTCCTGAATCTGGCCCACTGTTATATTACAATTACTCCAACCTACTTGGAGAGTGTCATTTTTGTAAAAACACACAATTCCCTTCTGTGTGACAGGTAAAAATAATGCTATTTTGTCTTGTGATCTCACAGTCCCAGTATCAAAAAGCAAATTTTCCCAAGTCTCATTTATCCCCAAAGGGACATCGGACATTAACAGTCCTCCATATGCTGTTGGTATAGCTGTACAGATCCAACAATTTGAGATGTTCATAGTCTCTGCATATACACGCTTCATGGCTAAGTATGTGTTAAAATTTGGATGCCAGTCTATAGACAGTTCATCACGTCTTCTCACTTTCACTTGTGTGGTTGAGTGCAGGAAAAACCACAACAAGAGGAAAATTGTCACAATGATAGTCAATAGATGCACAGTTAACAAAATAATTATGCAATAGTTCTGGGGTTGCTCTGCTTTTCTGTTTGCTTTACTCTTGGCCATTTTGCCCTTGTTGTGTATCAGTCACAAAGTTTTTATCAAGTTGAAAGTTCTTTACTGGTTTGCAGTGCGTCAAATGGACCCAGGATGTTCTTTCAGCCACTCTGACTGCAGTAGGTGTTGCCAACAATACTTGGTATGGTCCCTCCCACTTTGGACTCGCCCAATTCTTTCTCTTCATCACCTTCAGCCAAATCCAGGTACCTGGTTCCAAAACTGCTTCCACCGGTCTGGTCTGTCTTTTATCTGAAAAAGAGTTAAACTGCAAAACAGATTTATTTGTTAACAGTTTTTTCATATAACTAGCTAATGAACTGTCAGCCTCTTGTTCTGCAGGCATGAGAGCTTTCCACTGAGGCACATAATATGCCCTCCCAAAAAACATTTCAAAAGGAGTCAAACCTTTTACATTTGGAACCGTTCTCATGCTCAGCAGTGCCAAAGGCAAACAGCATATCCAATTCTTCTGGGTTTCCTCCATCAATTTCCTAAGTTTGTTCTTAAGGACACCATTGTACCTCTCCACCAGTCCTGCAGACTGAGGGTGATAGGCACAATGGTTTTTTAGAGAAATCCTAAAGAACTGGCCCAGCTTCTGCACTGTCTGATTGACAAAATATGTACCATTGTCACTATAGATTCTTTCCGGTATGCCAAACCTAGGAATAATTTCCTTCACCAAGGCTTTCGCTACTGTTGCTGCGTCCAGATTTCTGGTTGGAAAAGCTTCTACCCATTTAGAAAACATATCTATAATTACTAGGCAAGACTTCTTCCCCTCACATCTATTCAATTCTATGAAGTCCATACAGATAGTATGGAACGGATACGGTGGTACAGGGAAACTTCCTTGTTTAGGTTTAAATGCCCCTTGTGCATGATGCTTGTTACAAGTATGACATGCTGCACAAACATTTTTTTGTGTAGTTTGTGAATCCGTATGTTTGGAATATTCGATTTACTAACTGTACCACCCCCCCTGTTGAGACATGGCACTGCCCATGGCTCAACAAAGCTGCATATCTAAATAAATTAGACGGCAATATTGGTTTCTTTTCCTTGGAGACATACAGTCCATTTTCGAGAATTGCTCCTCGCTTTTCCCATTTTTGTTTTTCTGCTTTTGTAGTAAGCATCTGCATTGTTTTTAACACTTCTAGATGTAAAATCTCAGAGGGTTGTAATTCCTCATTTATCAGTAGAGTTTCTGAGTCTGAAGCTGCTTGCTTTGCAGCTGAGTCAGCTCTTGCATTACCTTTTGAAATTCTGTCCTGTTGTTTCGTATGAGCTACACATTTACAAATAGCTACTTTAGTAGGTAATTGAATGGACTCTAACAAGTTCAAAATAAGTTGCACATGATTAATTGGTTTGCCACTAGATGTTATCATTCCTCTATTTTTCCATTGTTGGGCAAAAACATGTACTGTAGAGAAGGCATACTGATTGTCAGTATATATGTTTACACATTTGCCTTTCACTAAAGTACAAGCTCGTGTTAAAGCTATCAGCTCTGCTGCCTGTGCAGATATATGCAGATAAACATATATACTGAAATTATACCACAAGGTTATAATATACTTAGGCTTGACCGTACTAAACGGAAAGGTGGTGGAGTAGCAATACTGTTTAAAAATCATCTTAACATCTCTACCCTTTCAGCCTGTCCAACCCAAGATAGTAAGGTAGAAGCCATCATCACTAAACTTCAACTTAATGCTAAGAAAGCCCTTTACCTCATCTGCATATATATACCTCCTGGAAACAATATACCAATTAACAATATACCAATTGTAGAAGACTTTCTCAGTTGGGTTTCCATTAACTACCCCCAAGAAACTATAATTCTTGGTGACTTAAATATCGACTGGAATACTATCAATACTGACAATCCCACCTCTCACATTAACCTAAATGGTTTTATCCAAACCATTACCTCTACAACTAGGCTTAATATGTCAAGTATGAAACAAACTATTTTAGATTGGATTCTCATAAACAATGTTAACATCACTTACAAAGTCGGGACTATGCCTGATGACCTCAGTGATCATTGCTTAACTTACATTACAAGGGAGAAGACTGACTATCTCCATCTCCCTAACATAAGAAAAATACGGTCCACTAAACACTTTAAAATCGACCTATTTCAAAATGAACTCAGAGCTTGCAACTGGAACCCCTTAAAAACTCTTCCACTTAATGAAGCAGTATCATTCTTTAATTCTACTTTCCTTTCTGTTTTGGATATACATGCTCCTGAGCGTACTATTAGAATGAAATCTAAAACAGCCCCTTGGCTCTCAAATGAAACTAAAAAACTAATCCTCTCTAAAAATAAGGTTTGGAACAAATGGAGATCCCATAGAATTAACTCTGACTTTCTTCACTTTCGCCAACTTAGAAATCTTACCAAAAAAGCTATACTCACCGACAAAAGAAAGTTCTACTATGAACTACAAGAAACCAACTTAAATAAACCCAAACAGTTCTGGTCCTCAATCAATAGACTCCTTTCACCAGGAACAGCTAAAACCCCCATCCCACTAAATGCTGACCCAGACACCCCTCTCCAAACTGCAAACACTTTTAATTCATTCTTTACTGAAACTATTCAAACTCTCGCTAGACAATTAAACAATAATAACTTCTATCCTCCTAATAATCTAGTAAACTCTTCCTACAACTTCTCTCTACAACCTATCCCTACCTCTTTCATCTATAAACTTATTCACAAACTGAAACCTTGTACCCCTCTGCTGACAAACTCCCTTCCCTTTTTCTGCAAAAAGCAGCCAAAGAAATTGCTTACCCAATTACTATACTCATAAACAGGACCATCCAAGAAGGTACCATCCCCGATATTTGGAAAATCTCTCATATTATCCCACTACACAAAGGCGGTGACTCTATTGACTACTCCAACTTTAGACCTATTGCTCTTCTTTCTCCTTTAGCAAAAATTATGGAGAAATGTATTCATCAGCAACTTCTACAGTACCTCTCTCTTCACAATATTATAGCTAACTGTCAACATGGCTTTAGACCTCACCATAGCACCACCACTGCCCTCCTTTTCTTTGTAGATACCATTAACAGCAATCGCAACAATAATCTTCTCTCCTCTGCCCTATTCATTGACCTCTCCAAAGCTTTTGTCATGGTCAACCACTCTTCTTTAATTAGCATTCTTGAATCACTCTCATTTGATAGCCTTGCCATCAAATGGTTTACTTCATACCTCAGTAACAGACAACAAGCCATTCTTTGGGAAAACCACATCTCCTCCTTACTGCCCATTACCATTGGAGTCCCTCAGGGCTCCATTCTTGGTCCTCTCCTCTTCTCCCTCTACATAAATGATCTCCACTCTGTAATTCCTCAAGCTACCTGCATTCAATATGCAGATGACTCCACCATCATTTGCTCAGCATCCTCCTCTTCAGATCTCATCTCACTAACTCAAACTATATTCAACACAGTAGAAACATGGTTCACTAGACGGTACCTACTTCTCAACGCTAAAAAAAACAAACTTCTCCTCTTTACCCCACCACTGCATTCCCTCCACTAAACTTCACCATCTCTTCAAACAACAACACTGTAATCTCTCCTGACTCTACAACTAAACTGCTAGGAATAACCATTGATGACAATCTCTTTTGACCAACATATAAACAATACTATCAAATCAGTTAACAGAAAAATAGGATCATTATACGCATTAAACCATTTCTCACCCTTCTACAAGAGCTACTATTGCTCACTCCCATCTAATATCTACTCTCTTTGCCTCCTATCTTCACCAACCTCAAGAAAACTAACCTAAACAAACTAGCAACCTGCTACAATAACATTGCCCGCCGCCACTGGTAAACCTTTTAGAACCCATCACTGCCTTAATTTGAAACACTTAGGCTGGCTGGAACTACAAAACTATCTTATTATCTCACAACTCACAATTTCCCACAAACTACTGTACCAACCTAATAACACCCCTATTCTATCACAACTTATACTCCCTTATAACAATCTCACCCCTCTTCGTTCCTCCTGTAAACTTATGACCAAACCCATAAAGGCCCATAACGTAGCTGGTGACTCTCTTTTCACCAACACTGTTGGCAGGGCATGGAATTTGCTGCCCAAAGACTTAACTTTAATCTCATCCCTACCTCTCTTCAAAAAACAAATCAAACTGTACTTCCACAACCACGGGCTTTGTTCTTGTAGTACTCCAGGGTAACTTCCCTCTCCCCACCCTCTCTGTACCTTTAACCCTTCTGTTTGCTTAATATTTAGCATCTACCCTGCTTCTTCACCCTTGCTGTCCTACTATGCTCTCTCACCTCCTCTTGACTGTCTTCCTTCTTTTCCTCTCTCATTTCCTGACTCCTGTCCCTTCGCTATTATTTATCTCACATTCTCCTTCTACTTCTCTACCCCCCTGAGCTTTAACTGTTATCTCTATGGCAGATGCCATACTGCATATCCTTTATGTACTAGGTAAAATTGTTTTGAAACTGACCGAACTTTATGTATGATCTCTAACTGTTTGAGTTCCTTAATGTATGTTGATTTTATTAACAAGTTGATTTTTATTTCTATTTTATTGTATGTTTTTATTAACAAGTCTGTTCATTTATGTTTTGTGTGGAGCTTTTCTCCCCGGGCCTCTACTGAAAATGGACATATATCCAGCTAGACTAGCCCAATCAACAAATGTAAAATAAATAAATAATAAGTTATGCTGTAAGGGTTGTGCTTCTAAAATTTCAGTATCTGTAACTACCACATACCCTACTAGATTATTTCCTGTAGGACCCCTTTTGCATGAGCCACCCACGTAATATGTCACCTCGGCATCATCCAAGGGCATATCCATGAGGTCCTGTCTGGGTAAGGTTATTTGTTCAATTTCCTGCAGGCAACTGTGTGGTGTGCCATCTACAGGAGTTGGGAGTATTGTTGATGGGTTTAATGTCATGCATTGTTCAGTCGTCATATGAGGTTGGCTCAGCAGTATAGTCATACATGAAAGATATCCAGCAGGAGAGAGATATGCTACTTTTTCTTGCAGTAAAATTATCGCGACTGCATGAGGCACTCTCAATGTGAGAGGGTGGAATAACACCACTGAGGCCGAGGCCTGTACTGCCATTGCAGCTGCAACCACTGCTTGTACACAGTGGGGCAAAGATCGTGCCACTGGGTCCAACTGTGATGAATAGTAAGCTATGGGGCATTGTTTATCCCCATGCTGTTGTGTCAGCACTGACGTCATGTATACCTGTCTGCAATCTATGGTCTGAAAAAATCGCTTATGATAATTTGGAAGTCCTAAAACTAATGAAGAGGCTATCAACTGTTTTAGCCTGCAGAAAGCTGTTTCTGCCTCTGGTGTCCACTGTAATAAGTCTTGTGCTGCCATTGGCGTTTTGTATATTAGATCAATCAGTGGAGCAGATTCCAAAGCGTAGTTTGGTATCCAACTCCGACAAAAGTTAGTTGTTCCCAAGAAGGACATCATTTCCTTCTTGGTTGCTGGTCTGGGTGCTTGTAAAATTGCTGCTTTTCTATCCTCGTCTAATATCCTACCTTCATTGGCTATTACATATCCTAGGTATCTAACTTGTTTTTTCCAAAGTTGTAACTTACTTTTGTTCACTTTGTGTCCTTGTGCTGCAAAAAATTTCAATAATGCTATGGTATCCTCCCTGCATTGTTGCTGGGTGGGGGCTGCTAGCAAAATGTCATCTACGTAAAGCAGAATTTGACTACCTCCTGGTGGGGTGAACCCTGCCAGGTTGCTAGACATTTATTGTGCAAATATCATTGGGCTCTCACAATATCCCTGTGGTAGTCTAGTATAGGTATACCTCCTACCCTGAAATGTGAATGCAAACCAGTATTGACTATCAGGATGTATAGGTATTGAAAAGAAAGCATTACTAATATCTACCACAGAGAAATATTTCTGTTGTGGTTTCAGGTCATTTAACAAGGTATGTGGATCTGTCACTGTAGGTGCTCTGGGTATTACTGCATTATTTACAGCTTGTAAATCTTGAACCATCCGCCATTCCCTGTTTGCTTTTTTAACAGGAAATAGGGGTGTATTACATGGTGAATCAGGAGATTCTACCAGTACTCCTTTCCTGAGTAATACTGCTATTATAGGCTTGGTTCCTATTTCTGCATCTTTCCTCAAGGGGTATTGTCTTTTCTGTGGTCTGAATGCTGACTTTGGTGTAATTGTTACTGGTCCTGCTGTTCGAATAAGTCCTACATCTGATTTGCCTGCTGACCAAAGAGTTGTTGGTATCTCACACAAGGCTTTCTCTTCTTCTAATAGAAATGCTAATCACCTGTTCTCGTTAGATTGCAAGTGTACAGCTGGGTGTGTTTGCGTCAACCAATTTAACGTCTGTTTTTGTATTCCTTGTTCTGATAGTTCTAAGTCAGTCTGCTTCTCCCATTTTGTTACCTTCTCTCCTAAGTCCGCCCATTTTACATTTTTGTTCTTTGTTAAACTGAGGTAATGAACAGCTAACCACACTGTTTCCCTCAGTATCCCAGTACAAAGTACGTAACACTAATCTAGTTGCACGATTTTTGAACAATTCTTGCTCATATTCTCTATCAGGTCCTGGTGTGTGACAGTAGTATAGAGTACAGTGCAGCAAATGCTGTCGATCAGTGTCAAGGGAGGGGGCTTTACTGATGGCTACATTCATCAGTTCTTTGGTTACTGCCCCTGGACCAGTCGTAACTAGGTCCTGGCTGTACCAGTAAAAAGTTTCACCCTCCAACCACACTACAAAAGTATCAATTTGCCTCTGTGCCCCCATACCCTGCATAGTTGGAACTACTGCTATGCCAAATGTCTGCATAAGGCCCCTTCCCAATAAGTTCACTGGACACTTAGCAGAAACAACAATCTTACTTTTCTGAGTCATGCCTGAAACAGGGTCAGTTATCGCTATATCATGGGAAAGTGGTTCCCGGTATAGTTGTCCATTTGCAGCTTTTACTAGTATATAATCAGGAGATTCAGAATGATCTGGTAACTTGGAGGGGTGTATCAGGGTCCGTGATGCCCCTGAGTCACATAGGAATTTGACTTCCCTTCCCTCCACCAGAAGTGTCACTTCCAGTTTTGTGTCTGCTAGGTAGAGCTCTAGGCCCAACAATGCTAAATCTAAAATTTCACTTTCTTCATCATCTATATCTGGTTGCACTTCCTCTATTCCTTCTATCACATTTACATTTGTCCTCTGCTTATCGATCTTTCCTGATTGCTTCGGACTGTCACCTTCACTATCATATAGTCAGTCCTCATCTCCTTTGTCTTCTGTGGTTATCTTCTTATTCTGTTTACAATCCCTTGCTAGATGTCCCTTCTTCCCGCACTTAAAACATTCACCTCTCTTTTTTCCTTTCTTCAGAATCTTCTGACCATTTGTCAGACTGTTTATTTCCATGGACATTTTTCTTTCCCTTTTTGCCTGACTGTAACACGAAAACTTCAGCTCTGTCTTCAGCAGTGAAGACTTGTGCTTTCTTTTTCTTTTTGCTATTAAAATGTCTCTCAGCATGCCTAGCATATTCAAGTAAGGGTTGTAGCCTACTTGTTCGATGATCTATCATATGCTTCGTAATGAAGCTACTGATAGGTGCAATTCAACCTTTTAGAAATGCATTTTTCAATTGTTGTTCATATGAGGAATCATTTGTTTGATTTTCAGGAACTGTCATACCGCTATGGTTATTAAAACATTCTAATAATCGAGCATAGTACCCATCTACTGTCTCATTTTCCTGTTGTATGCATTGGTTAATGCAAGTCCAGTCTGCTCTGGGTTTCCATTTCTCAGAGATTCGGTCTGTAAGACCCTTCACTCTATTGTCTAGTTCTGCGTCACTATGTGGGAGTGGTTTAAACTCTGCATTACGAGGATTCCAGCTGCCACAAATCATGTGCCAATCTGGACCTATAATTTGTCTGACTACCTTCTCTACTTCTTCCCCATTCAAGTGGTAACTCAACCTCATGCCCTGCAAATCTTCTAAAAATTTTGTAAAATTAACTTTTGTATGGGGAATTCCCTCAGTAGCTTTCCGGATATCCTCCGGTGTCCACGGCCTGTATATTGAGAGAGTTGGGTCCTGCCCTACTTGTCCTGCCTGAGGATTTGGGACCTCTATAAGCGGACATATTTCTTCCTCACTCTCATCCTGTAAATTTCTTTCTGTTTAATATGATTCTATGTCCCCATGTGTTTTACGTGTCTGGGACCTAGTTTCAATAGGATCTCTGACAAATGATTTTGGTCTCACTGAGACCTCAGGATAACGCGGAGGCGGACCAGCCTGTCCACCCGTTTCATACCCTGAAAAAGGTAATGGAGGGGGCAAGGGAGGAGGAGGAGCCATTGCTTTAACTATATTATTATCTTCTTTATCTAAGAATAATGCCTTTGAATTTTTAGTCTTTTGTTCCCTACAGTTTGCTTCCTCAATCCACCTGTGTGCCTGAGGAATGCCTAATTGATGTTGCTTCTTTGCTTGACCTTCCGCATCAGATTTAAGTTGCTTAAGGAGTTTAACCAGTGAAGATTTATCTAATTTGCCATCAAATTCATATTTGTTAACCCACTTCATATAATATCTAACATTATCCGGACGTTTCGATTGCATATATTTTGCGTCATCAGTTAGAGGCGGATCTCGCGAGGTTTTAGCGCACTGATTTCCCATGTTAAAAGAAAATGTTACGTAACCCTTCTTATCACGTGGTACCACAATTTCAGTCCTTTTCACAGTTTATCTAGAATAACTGCCTACCTTATTCTGTTACCCTGATCTATGACTAAATACACAGTAATTCCTTGTCCCTGATTTGCATAACAAATCTTGACAATAATATTTACTGTAACCTAGTCCCTGATCTAAAACAGAAAAAAGGCAAAAGTCTTCCTACCTGAGCCTCCAGTATTGAGAAAGTCCAAGTTCCAGTCTTCGGCCACAGATCAGAAAGTGGCCAGCCTCTTTAAACGACAATTCAGTCGGAGGTTTTTCACTCAAGAAGAACCGTTTCGGTAACTTCTCCTGCGCAGTATTCGACCACCTATACACTCTGATCTGCGGCTTACCAAGGGAATTCCGGCTAAAAAGGACCAAACTGTTAAATAAAATAAAATAAAATAAAATATCAATACACAGGAGGTTCAGGTTAAAAAGTTTACTAGTGTACACCAGGAGGCAAAAAACGTACAAGTACAGAATTTTGTCTGACATGAAGCAGGAAGTACACAGTTTTTATAGTAATCTATATGCAAGTTGTTCCCACCTTACTGACATAGTCAGTCACAGGGCATCTACATCACTTTAGCTAACAATGTTTTATTCTTTTAATAATGCTGATGCTGTATATTTAAAAATAGTTTTCCCTCTGGTAACAATACGGCCTTGCTAACCACCTGGTCAGATATAATGTCTTTCTGTAGAAGTTACTTCTTCAAGGTTCCAGGCTAATTCAAATACAATAGCAGATTCAATCTTTTAATACACCTCTTTGTTCCCCTGTAACACTTTCCCAACATCTGCGTGTTATCTAGTAATATATACAAGGCCAAATCATCCCAGCAGGAAAGAGCAGAAGATTTTCATTATTTCACACACTTAGTTTCCTGACCCAGCAGATAATTACTTATGAAAAGCATAAACATCAGAACTTGCTGAGCTAGCAGCTGCCAGGGTCAGAGGCCAACTTGCAATAAAGCACATTGCAGTTTCAGAAGCTTCTTGCAATTACATATGAATTGTCATATCATTAATAGAATAAAAATGCATTACATACTACTTTGCTTCTAAACTAATACTTCATACTCATTTAAATACATATTTTTCTAACATCCATCTATTTTACTTTTCTTTTTTAACTGTTAGTTGCAGTATGACTGATGTTTTTAGTGCTGAAGCTCACTGGTTCAGAGTTATTCAGTCCCCTACAATAAAACTTTGTAATCATTCCCTCCAAGCGATTTTGCCAGGTCTAGCTGCTTACAACTCTGTTTGGTTGCCAAATTGTAAAATAAAGTTAACAGGCATATGCCTGTGTAAGTGGAAGTAACCTTGTGCAGAATGCCCTCGGCTCCATTGGGGTTTTAGTCCAGTGCTCTCCTTATAGAGCTGAAGGGAAAATAAAGCAGTAATGAAGCTCACTGGTTCATGAAAGATCAGTTATTCAGTCCCCTACAATAAAACTTTGCAATCATTCCCTCCAAGCAATTTTGCTGTGTCTAGCTGCTTACAACTCTGTTTGGTTGCCAAATTGTAAAATAAAATTAACAGGTGTATGCCTGTGAAAGTGGAAGAAACCTTGTGCAGAATGTCCTTGGCTCCAGTGGGGTTCTAGTCCAGTGCTCTCCTTATAGAGCTGAAGGGAAAATAAAGCGGTAACGTAATTACCGAACACAGCTTTGATACTACGTGTAAGTAAGTGATAGAAGTTTTTTTTTTTTTTTTAAGTGATCTTAGTACTTTACTTCTCAAGAGAATCCGCTTTAGTTAGTAAGATTATATTCTCATTATGTTCATGTTGACAAAAAGCATAGGTTCCTTCCTTTATTGTGAAAAACATCACTTGTCATTTTGTGGCAAACACTCTTGCATCATCTTTTGGAAATGGTAGCATGTATGGTTTAATGGATGAGGCATTTTGTCCGAGTTGCTAGTAAGTCCCCCCTTTGAAGCACCATGTTTCCATATTGGGCAGTTTTATTTGACACTAAGTTGTTCAGCTGGCTGAAAGAATGTGGTGTATCTCCAATATGACTGCAGATCTCATGCTTTGCAATAATAATATTTTGGCTGCCATATCATTTTGGTTGATGCTAATTGTAGTTTTTTGCGATGGGAGTCCAAATGAAGGACTCAACTTTGGCTATAATGTGGTTGTAGTGGTGGGCTGTTATGAAAGGTGGTTTGAGAATATAGTTTATTGTTTATGCTTAGCATGAATATTGAGAGTTTTAACTATGGTCAGCTTAGCAATATGTTTTCTTATATTTAATGTTACCCTAAGCTGTGTACAAAAGCAAGGTTGCTATGCTTACATAAGTCCTCTGCACTTTGTGGGTTGCATTCTCTTTGAAAGTGGGATAGAGCAAGTACTTGGCTGAATGCCTCCTGAATATAACCTTGAGTAATTTTTTTCAGATACTTAAGATGAACCGAAAGAAACTTTTCCTGCATCTGTGGAAGTCGGTTGTTTTTTTTGCTTTCAGATCATACAGTTAACATTATTCCAGAACATAAGTAGCTGGAGCTCCCATTTGTGAGTTTTTAATGCAGGGTTCAGCAGAAAGCTTCATGGGAAACTGAAGGTTGTGTTAGTATATCTTTGTACAGTCTGAAATGACAGTGACCTTGCCAAATGTTACCCCAGTTGCTTGGCTTCAAATGTGTGGTGTGCTTAACCAGATATGACACTGCTTTGGCAATAATGGCAGATATTTGAGGTTTAGACTTCAGATCCTTTAGAACAATTCCTGGCTCCACAAAGTCTGCTCTTCACTTGTTCCCTTAGAACTGCTCTATCTCTCAATTTAAACACCATATTCTCATTCTAAGGCCCTTCACTGGTCCAATTAAGTAATCCTACAAGTTAGCACTATTAAACCATAAGCACTACTTACTCTTATACTCTCTACGATCACCCTGTCCTCTATTGGTCCATCTTAAATTCAGTTTCCCTGTTACTCTAGCATGTCCAAAGGTCAGCCAATGGTTTCCTCTCTAGTCCAGCTGGTGAATCTGGGAATTTTGAGGCAATGTTACAACTGTCTCATGTACACGGACAACCCTCTCCTCCTCCAAACAGGTTCAAATATATGTGAGAGATGCAACTATTTAGCCAAACTGGAGGCTGAGCTCTCTCTTCTCAAAACTGGTGTAACCAGTCAGGAGGAGAAGGTAACCTCACACAACACAATTCCAGTATCACACAGTCCCACCACATCAGCGAACCAAACACATAAATACACAAAAACATACTTGGAGGCTCTAAATAAAAATCTACCTAAGCAACAGAGACCTCCAAAGCAGACATCCAAGCAGACGCTACCTCAAAACAAAACACACACAACACATAACCCACAAAGTCAGTGTGCCAAGCAGCCACAGCCCTTAAGGCTGAATAACACACCTGATACTCTTGTTATAGGTGACTCTATTGTCAGACACACTGACGTCCCGCTCACCAGACTGAATAAAGAGAAGGTCACGGTGAGCTGCCTGTCGGGTGCTAGGATCCGACACATAACACAAGCACTCAGGTCACTCCAAAGCAAATACAAATATGACTCAGTCATTGTACATGCTAGTGTGAATGACCTGAGACGTACCTCCCTGGACTACATGAAAAGAGACATAGAGGAGCTCTCTGATCATGTAGCCCAGGCTGGTATGACCCTGACCTTGAGCAGCATCTTACCCTCACCTAGAATGATGCCACAGTACAAAGACAAAATGATCGATTTTAACAATTGGCTAAAATTTTGGTGTCATTCAAAGGGGATCCAGTGTCTGTCAGCCTGGGATGACATGCTCGACAAGCCACGTTGCTTCGCTCGGGACGGCTTGCACCTGTCACCTCTGGGCTTTCGGATATTGGCAAAGGCTCTTGCCACCCCATAGTGCCTTTTTAGGCAAGGCTCAAAAGTCAAACCCACCCCCATAGACAGCACAAGGAACAAGAAACTAAGGGTAATGCTGCTAAACGCCAGAAGTCTTAACCTCAAGATGCATGCACTCGAAGCTCTCCTCAGTATGGAGAACATCGATATCTGTGCAGTGACAGAAACCTGGTTCAAGGCGGCAGAGAGCACCCCAGCACTACCAGGCTATACCTCAGATCACGCTTTTCGCCCCAAAACCCGGACCGAACCACAAAAGGAGGGGAGTTTCCATATTTATCAAGGATATCCACACCTCCAGGTTAGTGGCATTGCAACGGTATCGGAGACGATCCATGTGCAACTAACAGTGGGCAAGACTGCTTTTCAGTTTATAGCATCCTACAGACCACCCTCTCAAAGTCAGGAATCCCATTCGGCTTTCCTGAAAACATTGGAGAACATGAAGATCTCTCCGAATACCATTATATTGGGTGACTTCAACTACCCAAACATTGACTGGGAGCACTACTCAAGCCCCAGCACCTTAGCCCAAAGATTCCTGGAAATTATAAACTCAAATGCTATGGAACAACTGGTCACCACTCCCACAAGAGGGGACAACATACTAGACCTGATCATTACCAACATGGGGACTCTATGCTCCACACCAGAAGTATATCCCTCATTGGTAAGATCAGACCATAAATTAATTTCACTGGATATCCACATCCCGACCCCACCCCTAGCCCAGAAAACCACAGTGAAAAACTTCTCAAAAGTGAACTTCTCACTTCTCAAAACCGAAGTGGAATCCTTCAAGGCCCCAGGGCCAGTGGAAACTACAGCCCAAACTGCAGAATCCTATATAAATGCATTCTACGGACATTTTCAGGAATGCATGGATCATGCTATACCAAACAAAACCAAGACCCAATCATCCAAAGGCAGGTGTCCAGTCTGGTGGACCCCTGCCATAAATAAACTGTACAACAGAAGGAGGAAGCTACTACATGATAGAGCAAAATCCCTAATAGGGAAGGCATCTCTGATCAGTACTAGCAAAAAATTACGATCCCTCATAAAATCCTCCAAGGCCAGCTTCGAGAGAAAAATTGCACAGGACACCAAAGACAATCATAAGGCTTTTTTCAGTTATGTTAGAAACCTGGGATGCAACTCCCAGACTTGTTCTGAGTTGATTCTAAGCGACAAAATACACTGAACCCACAGACATCGCCAATATCCTGGCAGACAGGTTCAGTGCAAACTTCTCCACCCCTCCCCCAAAAGAGCAAGTATCTATCCCGGCAGAGGGCTGCCTCCCAAACATCTCAGATGCTCAGGTGAAGGCTGCCCTCTCCAAAGCAAAACACTGCTTCCATGGGACCAGATGGCATCCCAGGTTGCGTCCTACATGAACTACAAGAGGAACTAATCCCTCAAATAAAACAGCTATACAATCTCAGCCTCACTACAGGATATGTGCCCACAGAATGGCGTACAGCAACAGTGGTCCCACTCCACAAAGGTGGAGCCTCTACGGACCCTGGAAACTATCGCCCCATAAGCCTGACTAGCTTAGTCTGCAAGGCTATGGAGAGGATCATCATGGAGCTCATAAACAAAGACATTGGGGACCTACAGACACTAGATCCTACCCAGTTCGGCTTTGTCAAGGGCATATCCTGCCTTTTGAACCTGGTTGACTTCTTTGAAACAGTCACCAAAGCCATAGATGAAGGGAAAGTAGTCCACACAACCTATCTGGACCTTGCAAAGGCATTTGACACAATACCCCACTCGGGCATCATAGATAAGCTATCCAGCTTAAATATAAACCCCTATGTCACAAGATGGGTCGCAAACTGGCTCAAAGACAGAACCCACAGAGTGAGAGTTGCTGGAGCCATGTCAGACTCGAAACCGGTCACAAGTGGCGTCCCACAGGGTTCTGTCCTGGGACCACTCTTGTTCGGTATATACTTTTCCGAGGTACAGGCAAACGTGGGAGGACTATGGCTCACCAAGTTCACAGACGACTGCAAACTGGGCGCCATAATCAACACTCCAGCTGACACAAATATCCTTCAAAAAGGTCTCACAGAGACAGATAACTGGTGCCAGCACCATGGTTTAAAGCTAAATGCCAAAAAATGTATAGTCATACCCTTTGGTAAAAACAATGTGCCCACAAATTACCACATAGGCGGAAACCCATTAAGTACAGAGAAAGTTATTAGGGACCTGGAGACCCAAGTTGATAGCAATCTCTTCTTTGAAAACCACATTGCCAAAGTGGTTAGAAAGATCTTCTACATAGTCCACCTCATCACGAAGGGTTTCACATCTAGATTAAGAGAGGTAATCGTGCCCCTTTACTCATCCCTCATCAGGCCCATCATAGAATACAATGCCCCTTTTGGGATGTACCTTACCCGACACCTGCAGCAATTAGAAAGACCCAAAAAGTATCTCACCAAGAGGATCAAGGGTCTCAAACAGATGCCATATGCTGCTCGGTTAAAAAAACTCCAGCTCTACTCAGTTGCATACTGCCTACTTCGAGGCGATCTATGCCTGACATACAAAGCTATGTCAAATCCAGAATTAATGGACATGTTCCACCTCAGTAAATCTAAATCCCTTAGAACCACACGCTCGAGGGACTTGAACCTCATCACAGAAATAAATAGAACTTGCTGGAGGGACAGGTTCATAACCCAGAGGCTCCCTTCACTCTGGAATAGAATTCCAGTTCATGTGAGGCAGAGCACCTCACTGAATCTCTTCAAGAAGAATCTCGATAAGTGGATGGGAGTTAAAAAGGGCACACTATACTCAAATCAAGGGGTGGCGTAAGCCATACAGAATCAGGCTAGGCTTATAACTGCCCCAGGGCAGATAGCCTAGTATGAACCTATGAACCTATGAACTAAAAATGCATACTAACACAAATCTTGTTATTCTAGCAATTTTCTAGGTACATGAGAAAATGATTTATAATCTGTCCCTATTTCTTTTAGACTTTGTCCAGATTTTTACATTAAAAGGTTGAGGTGTGTGTGTGTGTGTGTGTGTGTGTGTGTGTGTGTGTGTGTGTGTGTGTGTGTGTGTGTGTGTGTGTGTGACAGAGAGAGAGAAAGAGAGAGAGACATTGAAATGCCCTAGTTAGGGTTAGCAGGTGTTTTTTGGGGAAATATTTCATTCTAGTACTTGTGCATACTTCTACATTTTATTCAAGGGGTCACTTGGGTGACTTCTTCATTTGCTTGTTGCACGTAGTAGGGAGTGCAGCTAATGTTTAATTTTGGTGATTGTGCGTATCTCAACATATTCCTGAAGGGGTCATTTGGGTGAATGTTTCATTTTGGGGCATGTGTATAACATGTACTAATGAAGATATCGGTAGGGAAATAATTCATTTGTGTATCAGGGAAGTGCTTGTGCATTTATGGTCAGACTGATGAAGTGATCGGTGGGCAAAACAGTTTGCTGTGTCATTTTGGTGCTTATGCATACACAACACAGACAACTGATTCACTGGCTTACTGCAAGGTGCCATGCCTTGTTCACTTCTGTACAAGGGTTGCTGTGCCCACGCTACTTATATTATTCTACTTTTTGAGGTTTGTCTGGGGCTTGCACCACTGCCATAAAAGTAATTATTAATGGGTTTCATGTTATAGTATGTAACTGGATTGGTACTGGAATATACTTGGACAAGACTTGCTTCTGTGTATAGTTTGCAGTGGCTCTTCTAAAGATGTACATTTTGCTCTCTGATAATTCTTTAGGAGGTACAAGGGGAGTATAAAGCTGCACAACACAAAAAGGATAACGCGGCTACTATTTATGTTTGAGGTAATTGCTTTATTTTTTCTCCCTTTGTATCCTTTCCCTTGCTGTATGTTTTTGCACATTCATCATTCCCAGTACCTGCCCCCTTCCCCTTATATCTAGGGAACAGGTCATCATTAGTCTAGGAGTGTCAGTATTAGGTGTGATTACCTCCATTATATTGTTTCTTTTCCAAATGTTGGTTATGGGCCTGCACATATATTTCTGTTTATGATTGCGAGTAATGGATGGGGGATCTAATAAAAGCCAGATGTCTCTTTCAGCAGAGACAGCTCAATGATTCTGGTTTGATCAGACATCTACCTACGGCAGTATTACTTGGTTGCAGAGTACAAAATGGGTGGCTTATGGATTCCGAGATAACACTAATGCTGATGGCTGGTAAATGCTTGTTTATTTAGGGATGGCAGTGAAAATTGGTGTTATTCTTTCATTCAGAGGGGAGTTTTTTTTTCTTTTTTATAGGTAGATGGAGTGGTAGAGAGGCATATGAGCCAAGGGGCAGACTGACCAGCTGTTGTGCTATTCAAAACAATAGCTGTATGTTTCATTATGGTGCATGAACATGGCAGGAAATGTTACTGGATGGTCATTTGAGAAAAATTTCATTCCGGTGCTTGTGCATATATTAACATTTTATTCAAGGGATCACTTGGGTGACTGTTTAATTTTGGTGGTTGTACATACTAGGAAATGCAACCAATGGATTTTTTTTGGCAAAACATTTCATTTTGGTGATTGTGCATACCTCAACATTCTCTCAACTGATCTATTTGCTAGAATATTGCAGTACAGATGTGTTGTAACAAGCATAGGTTTTAGTTATGGTTATTATCATTTTTTGTTTATGTATCCAGCTTTCAAGAATTATTTATTACCTATTAACAATATACACATACTGTATTGAGGAAAACTGATGCTAAATCCATCTGAAGAAATGTTGGAATGATAGATAACAAACAGTGCTGATAAATATATCTAACTGTTCTGCACGTACATTCTGATTCAGTCTTTCTTTCTACTGAATAATGTCTGGGTGGTATGAGAAGCTTAGTTAAATATATTTTATTACTGATTTTAACATTGCTCAACCAGTATTTTGGATAATATTTCTATCCTTTTCACCTCTGTGTCTTATTGTAACCTTAGGGTTGGTTAGGTGAGATTACATGAATTATTACATTTTGGACTAAGTCTTACATGGATGAACCAGATAAGTTAGACATTTCTGCTTGTATTATTGAATTTCTGATTATACTCAGTATTTGCCTGAGTCAGGTAAAGGTTATTACTTGCTGACTTCTACCAACATGTAGCTACCATATACTTTGGGCATTTTTCCTGGCTTTGTTAGTCAGATGTGAATAGGGTTACCACCTGTCCCTCTTTGGGCAGTTGTGTCCTGCAAAAAAAAATAAATAAATAAAAAACGGCAAATGTTCTGATAATTTAGGACAAAATTATTTCCCAAGTTTTCTTTAATAGTTACATAAAACAGTTATTTGTTATCTGAAACACCTAAATGTTATATGAAATAGAATAAACAACTCAAATGCTGCAAGAATAAGCTTTTATTTTGGCAAAAAAAAAGTGAAGTTCTGTCCTTTGCACTGGCTGTGGGTATGAGTTGTCTTGCAAAATCTCTATAAAAAATGTCCCACTTTGGGCATTTGAAAAGGTGCAACCCTAGATGTGGATATTAGGTGGGAGGAAAAGCTCAGTAATATCTAAGTGCTGTACTATTTATACTGAATTATAATGAATGTCTACTCAACAGGTTATGTGAAGCAATTATCACCTGTGTCTGAGCATGTATAACCTTCAAGTGATTAAATGCAGCTCATTATCACATTAACAATAAGTGCAGTTCCACTATAGCACTGAGTGATTATCACTTTTCAGGTAAAACTCTCAGCAGCTGTCACTGTTATTCACATAAGTAGACGTTATCACATTGTTGAATGCACAAGCCAGATCTGGGTTTTGTCTCCATGGAGTCATTTCAAGCCATCCCACACAAGTTTCTTTATATCATTTTTAGAATTTGTTTGATACACAGTAAAGTCCCCATTGTGGTTATATGGTTGGCAGAAGAGACCAATATGCATATAAATGGGAGACAATTACATCCCTAGATCTAGACACAGCCCCTTTATTTCTAAACTGTGCAATATAGAAGGACTTTTTACAACAAAAGATACAAGCTGGTCAACAGTTAGGTCACTGTCCATGTAAGTTCTCAAATCCCAAACAACTGGGTCAACTCTTAGGGGGTCTATGGTCAATGTGCTAGTTCCTTGGGTTAGATGACTTCTCAAAGGATACAGTAATGCATTTTTGGCATTTAGTTTAAGTCCATGATTTGGGCACACGTTATTTATTTATTTTAGACAAACCTTCCTGCAGGGGATTCAAAGACTGCTCCTAGCTTGTAGTCATAGCATCATAGGATCATAGGAGGTTGCTAGGCTATTGATCTGTGAGGCCCTTATAAGCCTAGCCAAGAGTTTAGCCCATGTTTAGACAAATCAGCACCCAGTGCCCATATCCAGCTGATAGATGGTGCTGAAATGTATGTAGGTCAGGATAGTAAATGTATGTAGGTCAGGGCAAGAGGGTTTACATTACCTCCTCCCCTTTCACTCCTTATGGCCATTGCTGAAAGGACACATGTGAATGGAAAAGGCAGAGGTAAGGCAGCATGCTGGCATTGCATGCAATCAGGAGTTATTGCTGCTACCAGCAGTCTGAGTGGGTAGCCAGCACAGGTATGGAACACTTCAGACGCCCACGACCAGAAGTCCCATGCCTGTCCTCACATATTAGTGGAGTGGCGGTCCTTAGCCTGCTTTTTCCATTTACATGTGCTATTTCTGTGCCCCCTTGTCAGTCATTGTGTGTAATTTGGTGTTTTCACGGGTAGTAGGTATGTACCTCTGCAGCGTCCTCACCACTTATGTACCTAATGCAAAGAATACTGCCCCTGTGGATAGGATGGAAGATTTGGATGGGCTAACCAGGTAATGCATATGATATACATATATATGTAGTCTTCCAATACATCTGTCAAACATCAGTAGTAATTAGTTTGCATTTTCATTCCTGTGCAGGTTTGTCCACCTTCTGACACTGACATGGCTTCATGACCAGAAGAATGACAAGTGAGATTGTAGGTATGGGGCCATTCGTACATTCACTGGGCTGCCAGCCATGCCTCTGAAACTGAAAACCAGTACAACTTCAGGTAAACTGGATTGCAAAAAGAGGTATGCATTGGAGTGGAGTACTGCAGTTGTTTGAAGAGAAGTGTGCTGCACATTGGAGGGAATGATGTCATCAGCCAACCACTCGGAAGGCTACTGTTTCAAATCACAGCAATTTTTGAACACCTGCAGTCTTGGTGGCTACGTTGTCATTTTGTGTGGTCTGATCTAATTCCTCGATAGATATGGAAAACAGCAAACAGTCAACTGGCAGCTGACAAGACCAGATGTTTACAGAATGGGTTCATGCATGGCTTGATGCACAGGGTTGGTGGATCTACAATCTGCCATGACAGCATCACCGCGGAAGATGTTCACCTATTCAGAAGGGATGGCGTTCACCTAACTGAGGAGGGCATTGTGTTGTTCTTGACTGGCCTCCACCTGGTGTGAGGAGAGCTATGCAGGATTGGTAACATGCAGCTTGTGAGAAGAATGGAAAACACCCATGACCAAGTAGGACCAGTATAGTAAGTAAAACTCTATTATGAAATATGTATATTTTCTTGAGTTTGGCAAATAGCTGTGGTAAGGAGCTGGTGAGGATGCTGAGAAAGAACAACTGTTTCAGGAGAGTACTACCACATACAATCTAATATGTCAGTGACCATCCTGCAATACTTCCATTTTTAGTCTTCTTTTATCAGGCATGTGTAGAGTTTAGATGACAGGAAGGGCTTACTGATATAGAACTTGATCCCTTAAGTCCATTGCTGGATGGGCACATGTAAAGAGAAAAGGCACAGGTAAGGCAGACTACTGACACTGAAGGAGGTTGTGAGACTGCATTGGCATCAGCTGTCTGAGTGGCTAGCCAGCACAGCTATCAGACAGATCAGATGGCTTTGCCTGCCATTGAAGTCCCATGCCTGTCCTGGGTTCATTAGTGGAGTGGTGGTCCTTACCTTGCTTTTTCTCTTTACATGTACCCATTCAGCACTATGTTGGCTACATGACGAATGTGTATATTTACAGTCATATGTGTCTACATGGTAAAACTGGTTTTGAATGCTGTACACGTGTACAGATATCAGTTTTGTTAGGAGTCAGGTTATGGAAATTATTATTTTTTCATACTTTGGTAAATAACTTTGTAAGGGAGCATATGAATGTGCTAAGTAATGCCTCATTTTGAAGACAGTATTGATAGTTCCAACATGGTAAAAGAACTGTCCCTGTATGTTGTACACATGTACAGATATCAACGTTTGTTTCGTACTTAGGTTATGGACATTATGATTTTTTTTTAAATATTTTGGTAAATAACTTTGCAAGGGAGCATGTCAGTGTGCCAAGTAAAATACAGTATTGATAGTTCCAACATGATAAAAGAACTGTCTCTGTATGTTGTACACATGTACTGATATCAAAGTTTGTTTCAGACTTAGGTTATGGAAATTATGATTTTTTTTCATATTTTGGTAAATAACTTTGCAAGAGAGCATCTGAATGTGCTAAGTAATACCTCATTTTTGAAGACAGTACTGATAGTTCCAACATGGTAAAAGAACTGTCCCTGTATGTTGTACGCATGTACAGATATCAAGGTTTGTTTTGGAGTTAGCTTATGGAAATTATGATTGTTTCCATATTTCGGTAAATAACTTAGCAAGGGAGCATGTCAGTATGCCAAGTAATGCCTCATTTTGAAGACAGTGTTATTCCTTACAACATGGTAAAAGAACTGTGTCTGTGCACTGTACACATGCACAGATATCACAGTTTGTTTAGTCTTGTAGGATTATAAAAATTATATATTTTTAATACTTCTCATTATTATGCCCATATCTTTGCAAGGGAGCATGGTGATCACGCAAATGATGCATCATTTTGAAACTGACATTGAGATGCACAACTTCTATACTGATATGTAGGCTCTGTCTGTTACAGGTGATGAGATATTATGCTATGTTTATTTATCAGTTTTGAGAAATATTATATTAATCATATTTCTGTGAATATCTCCATAAAGGACATCACATAGTAATGGTTAAGGTATCATTTTTAAAGCTGACATTCATGCTAACAAATTAAATACAAATTTTATGGCTCTACATGGTACATTGACCAAGATATTGTGCTTTGCTTTTCTAAAAAGGTAGAAAATAGGCACAATATCAACATTCCTTGCCATATATTTAATAATGACTTTGATATGCACTATCAACATTTACATTGTTGGAAAGGTCAGTGCTGAACAATTTTTGTGTTTACATTTTTAGTCTAGCTCTTATAGTTAAAGAGTTATGAACATTTGTTTTCTGTATGGTATTACAAATGGATTTTCTGAAAATAAGCTCAGGCTTCACTGTTGTTCCTATGGTGGAATTAAGCAGGCAGCTTTTTCTGAGCTGCTGCAGAGTGAATGAGTTAAGATACTGAATTACCCTTTTACATTCTTTTGCCATATGGTTTTTCATATATTTCACAAAACTTCTGCATGTTTCAGTGGTTTTCCTGCACTGCCTACAAAACCTCTACAAGCCCAAACAGTCATGTACAAACATATTGAGTTTACCACATATGCACTGTCAGAGTAAATATTGACAGGATTACAGCGCTGTAGTAATTATTATTGCTTCCAATTCAGCCCTTTAGACTCTTGTGACCCAGGAGCTGCACCAGCTCTGGAACTTCCAAGTCTTCTTTCTTTGGTATCACTGCTAATCCTGTCACATATCATCCATTTTCCCAGTACCTATCTCCATCTACAATGACAGAGGGCAAAAAATGATTGTAGTCTGGTGATATGGGGGATTTGTCTGCCTTAGTCATATTGTCGATGCAGTTATGCTGTCTTCCCTCATATCCAAGCATGTTACACAAATAATATTTTTTTTCTGCTTGAAAGATTATCTTTTTCGTACTGAAATTAGTCATCCACCTAGCAAATACTGCCTGACTGATACCATCGGTAATCTTGTTCATTTTGTAACTGTCTTCTAGTACCTGCACTGCATGATGCGGTGTCTGCACTGTTATGGATGAAAAGATTGTTAGATATTCTGTCTGTTTTATTCCCCAATATATAGCTAATAGTTGCCGAATACAAAGGTGATATCCCCTTTCTACCGGAGTCATTTTGCGACTACAAAAGGTAACTGGTCTCAAAGTCTTTTGTGATCTTTTATCTCCCTCATGTGGCCATTCTTGTAATAACACCACTGATAGTATGTTTTTCCCTGCCAACACTTGTAAAACAAATGATAACTTTGAAGTTGGCGCTATCAATTTTGTAGCCCTTGCCAATTTTTCCTTCATAGCTGTGAAGGATTGTTCCTCTACCACACCACATTGCAAAGTGCTATTTTTTTTTTTTTTTGCACGGATAACATGTTATACAGGGGTTCTTCTATGTGTGCATAGTCCACAATTAATTCTCTTTTGTAGTTCATGATACCCATGAATTTATACAAATCCAAAATAGTGACTGGTTTTTGCATTTGTAAAATACCTTGTACTCTCTGTGTACATGGAGATCTCCCCGTGGACTTAATAATGGTTCCTAAGAATTTGACTTCTTGTGAAAGAAACTGTATGTTTTCACTCTTTACCTTAAATCCTGCTTCCTGCAGTGTTGTAAAAACCTCTTTTAAATTTTTCAAATGCAGCTCTACAGTTTCCATCTGCACCAGAATGACATCTGTGTAGTGGAGCACTGATCTGTCCATTTTTAGCCCTTCTAAGATTTTGCCTACCATCTGATGGAAGATTACTGGACTATTTTGAAACCCTTGCATTAACCGTGTCATAAGATACTGCTGATTATTAAATGTAATGGCAAATTTTGGCCAATCCTTTTTTCTCAGTGGCACGGCAAAAAATCCATTTGCCAACTCAATGACTGTGAATCACTGGGGTTTTATATTCGCTGCTAATTTGGGAACTCCCAGTATTAGATGCGCCCTAGAGGTAGTGTATTGATTTACTTTTTGCAGATCTGTGACTATCCTGTAACTACCATCTTTTTTCTTAACTGTCCAGATGGGTGAGTTTGTCAGAGTTTCATGTTTTACTATTATACCTGCCATTTCCCAATCTGCTATGCACTTTTGCATATCTTCCTCTGCTTCTTTTAGTATTGGGTATTGCTTTTGGAAAGGTGGTATAAAATCCCACTCATTTCCTATTCCTACTGAAATTTCCAGTTTTCCACAATCTGTCAGTCCCTGTGACCACAGAATTGGAAAGTGTGCTTGCAAGGACTGCCATGCATCCCGTGCGTCTATGTGTACTGCCCCTTGCGGTGTCTTCAGTTTCTCATCTATTTGTATGGTATAGTATGATAATCCTTCTGCACCCTTCCATATTATGCCATTTGGCATGTCTATGACCAATCAAATTTTATTCATAATATCCATATCTATAATGGTTGATGCAGACGAAGAGTGCATTCAAAAGATCCCTGTATGCCTTCATCATTTGGTGTAAACCATATGGGCACATTTTTACTACCCACTGCTATGCAGCCAGTGCCATTAAAACCTGAAATACATATTCATTTTTTAAGATCTGGTGGGAGTGATTGGCTAGTAACCAAAACATCTGCTCCTGTATCCAATAATACATTTTTCCATAGGGACCCCTTTACCCAAATATTAGTTAGGGGACTTCCATCCTGCCCCTTTGTAAAATATGTCAAAAAAGAAACTTCTTGGGTAGGGGCAGCACACCCCTATGGTATATTTTCCCAACCATCCATATCTGATGATTTTGCAACTTCACACAACTGTAACTGTACTGCCTCCTCTTCACCCTCATTGTCACCTCCCTTGCTATTATCTACATACTTAAATTGTGACTTCTGCTTTCAAACTTTCTGCATGTTGTGGATTAACAGGTGTTTGAGCCTGAAAATCTACCAGACATGTGTCCCCCTGTGGTGTCATTTGTTTTACCTTATAGTTATCCTTTCCCTGGTTATAGGGCCTTTGCACCTTTACTTGTTGTTTTCACATGTTTTCATCCATAACTTGCTAAGTAAACATACCCTTTATTTCCTGTGCTTCCCTCCATTCCCTGTACTATGAACAATCCTTTTTAACATGACCATTTTGCTTACAGCAGAAACAATGTGAAACTCTCTTTTCTTCCCTCTGTCCTTTGGCGCCCTTTGGAGCCGGAGGTGCAAAGCTACTCTTTGCTGCTGTTGTTGTCCTTGGTCTATCCAACAGCTTCTACCCCACCCCTTTGAATGAACGTCTACAACTGCAAAAGGTTCCATGTCCTCATCTACTGGGAAGACATGGTGAGAAAAAAGATTGCCGTCATCACACATTGTCTTCCCTCTGATTAATTTTTGCATTAAATTATACAAGTTGTTTGAGGTTTTCTGATAAATGCACTTAATGTGACCTGCAACTCCCTTCACTTGCTCTAAGAAACAGCAAATACGCTGGTTTTGAGTGCCTTCATCCTGCATATCTGTGTCAGATTTATTGAACACTACTTGATAAGCCACCTGAAAGTGATCTGCCTGTTCTAGCATTTTGTTTGAGATGGTAATATTGAAATGATGTAACAACCAAGTGGTTAAACATTGTCCTTGTGTGTATGCCTGTAACACTGCTGTCATACATTGCAGAGCTGAGTGTTAAGAGGATAGTTCTTTAGCTGAATAAATGTTTTGAAACATTTAGGAATAAATGTCCAAAAATGCTTGGTCAAAGAATCATTCCATGCATCTGCACCTGCAGTGTAACTAACCCATTCCTCAAAAGCTAACATATTGTAAAATATACCTTTTTTTATCATTCCATTTGGGGAGGGTTTGTAACACTCTCAATTGCTGATATAAATCAGCAGGGGTTACTGCCTCTGTAATGCCTACAGCCTGCCCAGCATGTTTCCATACTGCAGTTTCCAATTCTTTGAGTCCGTCTCTTAAAAGCTTTACCACTTCATGTAGTGCCCTGAGCTGTTGTGTATGTCTGAGCTGTTGTGTATGTCTGTCTAGATCATACTGCATTTGTTTATATTTTTCATTTTTTTGTCGTCCTTCCTTTGTTTGTTGCTGTAAGTGCTCTAGCTGCTGTCTACACTGTTGTAACTACCGTTCCATTGTTTGATATTGTACATTTTTGTCATGCTCTGCCTGTAGCTCCTGTCTAAGTAATTCAAACTTTACTTTCCAGTTCTCGAGCTGTTAATTATTACATTCAGTTGTCTCTAACTGACCATCTAAACTTCCCAAACAATGAGACAACAATGTTGCCATAGACTGATGGAGCACATTCCACTCCATTTGTTTATCCCTTTGGAATTTTTTATGCTGTTCATTTAATTTTTGTTTAGAATCAGGCAATAAATCCAAACTCCATCTGGAACAGTAAGTAACAAATGGAGTCACCAAATCAATATCTGAGTCTTGTAAGAACTTATCTTTAAAATCTGAAATGTCTTTCAAAAGGGTGTAAAAAGTACATACAGGTGAAGTAAGCAGGGTTTCTAGATCAAGATATAGAGAGAAAGATGAGGGCTGTTTGTCAGGGGATGTATCCCTGGCTGTAACCTGTGTAACAACCTTTCTGTGGCACACTAGACAAATAGATTTATCATCACTGTCACAAAACACACAGCCTGGTTGATACTTTTAAGTTTTGATATTACACATGTACCACTCATAAGTAAAAATCCATTTACATAAGGCATTGTCATCAACTTTACCTAGTAAAGTACTACATGTGCTACAGTTTTGTTTATACCAATCTTTAAAACCTAACCATACATGTACTGGACTATCATTACTGTCTACCTGAAAAGTAGTTTTACACTTTACACTCCTCTTCTTTATGGCATCCATGCAGAAGAATGAAAAACAAAAAGAGAATTACCAATTTCTGTGTGGAAGGTGGCCAAATCTTCCGTTGAGAAAACGTGGAAAGTCTCTCGTCAATTCTCCCGAAAAGGCAGTCTAACAATACTGGCAGATTCAGCAACATAATTCTATGAAAACCGGTGGAACTTGCAGAGATCAGCTGTTCTGTGATGGGACCCTTCCCTGAAGGATAAAACAAGGAGACAAACATTTGCCCTGTGACTAGACATGCTAACTGAATAAAATAAAAAAGCGTAGTTGTCACAAAAAAAATTTGGTCCATCAACTGTGGGTCTCCATTAAAAAATTATATTGTCCTTTTGTTTAGTTTCTTGGTGTTGCTTGCATTTGCACACATGTATACCACAGTATTTAGCTATTTACTGTGACCAACTACTTAGCTACGGTATTGTACTAAGTACAATGAATACACAGAGACCAACTGTTTCAGTTAGTAACTTTACTGTTCAGAAGTGTACCTTTAGTTCTACAACATGCAAAATAATGCTTTCAGCTCTCTATGGCAAATTCCCAAACTTATTTTTACGCATTCATATTTATACAGAGTCTGATGGGTTTTTTTCCCAAAGTCTGATGTATAACAGTCTTTCTTTGTTTCTTTTAATTTATGATTGTCCTTGGTACTTGAAACTCGGTGGTCCCTAGAAACTCTGTGTTCCTGCATTATCTGGAAACTCAGTGTTCTTTGTATTATCTTGCTGATGTTTCAGTCCTTGATTTTACATATTTTTTATCTTGGTGACAATCTTGTTTAATAATTTTCCAACCACCATCTGCACACAGCTATTTTTACAAAATCTCTTTCTCAATAACATACTCCTTTATGCATTGATACCAAAATATCTAAATGTAAGCTTATTTTAAATGTAGGCTATTATTTTTCCAGCACATTTACTACTTCTAGTTTAACTCTTTATATTTCATTTTGCTCTATATCAATAATCATGCTAGCAACAGTTTGAAAAGACAGTGAATATACTAAATGAAACAGATTAAAACTACTCACAGCAGTCATCTGAAAAACCTGGTCAGCCATAGCCCACTGGTTTTGGCCTGCACCTCAGAAAAGTATATCCCAAATAACAGAGGCCCCAAGACCAAACTCTGGGGTATGCCACTCGATACGAGTCTACTGCTTGAGATGGCTTCCCCTATTTTGACTAGGTGGATTCTATCAGTGAGTCAGTTAGCTACCCATCTGGTAACATGCAGATTGATGCCTAGTTGAGAGAGTTTATCTATTATGCCCGAGTGGGGAACAGTGTTGAAGGCTTTGGTCATGTCAAGATAGGTGGTGTGCACCATATTCCCCTCATTGATGGCTTTGGTGACTGTCTCAAAAAAGTCGACCGAATTTAACAGACATGACCCCCCCCCCCCCTTGATAAAACCAAACTGTGTGGGATTGAGTGTTTAGAGGTTAATGAGGTCCATGAAAATCCATTCTATGGCCTTGCAGATCAGGCTAGTTAAGCTGATGGGTCTATAATTTCCTGGATTGGTGGATGCTCCAGTTTTGTGTAAAGGGATGACAGTGGCTGTCCTCCACTCAGCTGGGACAAAGCCGGTACTCATGCTTTGGTTGGATAGGGTACCTAATGGTGCTGCATGTTCCTGCCTGAGTTCATGTAGGATGACGCCTGTGATGTTATTGGGTCCCATGGAGGCTGTATTTTTTGCCTTTGAGAGAGCAGTGATGACCTGATCCCCAGATATAAGGGGAAGGGGCAGGTACTGGGAATGCCCTGATTTACTGATGGGAGGATAGAGGGGTGAAATTTTCACTGAATCTGTCAGCCAGAAAGTTTGCTATATCTACGGCTTTTGTATATGTGGTGTCCTTGACCAGCAGTCCTGAACAGATCTGAGTGCTACCTTTGAGATTACGGACATATGTGAAGAAGGCCTTATGACTGATTCTAACAGATGTGGCCAATTTGGACTCCAAATTTGATTTGGAGGATTTCACTAGTGCTCTTATTTACTTGTTAAGGAGAGATTGCTTCCAACTGGGCACCTGCTTCTTCTTGGTCCAGGACAGCAATTTTTTTCTTTTGTTATAGAGTATATTTATTGCAGATATCCACCAGGCAGGTTCACTCTTCACTGCAGAGGAAGTATGCATCTACATAAATGTTAGTATAGTAATTTGGTATAGTTTTGGATACTGGTGCAAGTTTCTAGAGAAGGGGAGGGGCTGTGAAGCTGTTATACCATCTCTCAGGAGGCTGTAATCAACTTTGGAGAAGTTTTTTTTGTTTGACCCTAGCTAGAGGAGGGCTGGGGGAGATGGTGACTTCGAACATGACCGCTTTATGGTTGGATCTTACAAGGGAGGATGATACTGAGGGGATGCTGCAGTGGTTATTCATGTTGGCTAATGCCAACTCCAAGATATTAACACCTCTTGTGGGGGTATCAGCTAGCTGTTACAAAGTATTTGCATGGACAACGTTGTGGAATCTCTGAGCATTTATGTTCTGCCATGAGTAGTTCTTCCAGTCTATATTTGGGTAGTTGGTCACCCAGGATCAGAGTAAAGGGATGAATCTTGATATATTCAAAGAGGTCCAGATAGACAAATTGGGCACCTTGAGTCAGATTTGGAGACCGGTAGCTAGCTATGATTTGTATAGGGATCTTGTCAATGGTTAACTGCACCTGGAGTGTCTTCTGTGTGCATCATATTGTTTGACCAGCCTGGAGGTGTGTATGTCTTTAATATATATTGAAACTCCACCTCCTTTGGATTTACTACCCACAGTTTGGGGTCTGAATGTATGATAGGATGAGTATCCAGGTATGGCTGGGATACTCTCCATAGCTTGGAACCAGGATTCTGTGACTGCACAGATGTCAGCATTTTCCAGGGTTAAGAATGCTTGCAACAAATGCGGTTTTATGTTTAGACTCCTAGCATTTAGTTGCATGACCTTTAATTTGTGTTTTGTTGAATTTTTTTTTTGTTGGTAGTTTTAACCTCATAACTTTTTCTAAAAAAAACACCATGGGGGAGGCAAGTGCCTTTGCCAGAAACTTGAAGCTCAAGTGAGATAGATAAGACTTCTTTTACTACTTGTATATCTTCAAGATTTTATATATATATATATATATATATATATATATATATATATATATATATATATATATATATATATATAGTTTACTATTGAAACTTTGAATCAGCTTTGGTCAACCTGTAACAAAGGTTAACTCGAAATGCTGAATCTGAAATTTCGAAAGTAAATCCAAAGCGAAACTGAATACATCGACCACCATGGTTTGATGTATTCAACATAGCAGGAGGTGACATCACTCACTTACTGCTATGCACATTAACGTACCTTTGAACTCTACAGTCAATGGTACATTACTTCTAGTATTTTGCAGGGGGATACTCCCCCCCTGCACCCCCCCCATGTGGGGGGCTCCCCGTACATTAAATATACCAAGTCTGAAATCGCACTACAGTGAGGAAATGGGCTAATTCCCTGTTCCTCGCTGAAATGCAACCTCCCTGCACAATGTCGACCCAAAATGATCAACCTACACTACCCATTCGCTGTAGTGTAACTCTATCAATTTTTGTTCGACATTCTGCCTAACTGGGAAACTGCCTTTCCACCATGTGCCAGTCAACCAAGGCAGTTTCACGGTACATATAGTAAACCTGTGTGTGTGTATATATATATATATATATATATATATATATATATATATATATATATATATATATATATATATATATATATATATATATATATATATATACACACACACACACACACACACACACACACACACACACACACACACACACACACACACACACACACACATATACATACACAATTTGCACTATGAGTTATACAGCTTATCTCCCCCAGGACTCCACCGAAAATGGGATTTATGCCCAACCGGACATTCCCAGTAATCAAATGTATATAAATATATATATATATATATATATATATATATATATATATATATATACATATATATACATATAAGGAGTCTTAGAGTTTTCACTCAAAATTCATAATGTTAAGATCATATGATTGAGTTTCCAAAAACTCAAGCATCAAAAGAAAACACAAAAAAAACCCCCAGAAAAATCTATCTTTTTTTATTGTTTTATGGGGGGGGCAAGCCCCCTGCACCCTCACACCCTTGCAAATTATATATACCAACTTATGAAATTGCATTACAGTGAGGAAAATGGTAAATTTCCTGATGCATGCTGTACCATGATCTCCATTCCAAAGCTTCAGGTTTTCAAGCATTTGATCATATGATCTCAACCATATGAATTTTGAAGTTTCTGAAAACTTGATCAGCTGATAGGAACCAATATATAAATATATATATATATATATATATATATATATATAGAGAGAGAGAGAGAGACCACAAGCAGAAGATTATAATTTAAAGTAGAAAGGAAGAACGATGAAGAAGGATGGACGTTCAAGAAATAAGGAGGGAATGGAATTTTGAATGCATATCCCTAAGGAAAATAACAGCCACATAGAATATTATATTCATAATGAAGCAAAATCTATGAAACTAAGCCAACACAATAATGGAGAAAGGAGATTTGGCCAATAGGGATAACTGTAAGTATGAGTACAGAAGATAAGCAAGAGGGGCTGGAATTTACTCAAAAAACTAGCAAAGAAGTCAAGGTATTGGGATCAAATAAACAGGGGACAGCTAATTGAGTGGGATGGGGCCAAGAAGACACTTGGACTGCAAACTGGAGTCTGCCTTCCCTGTTATGACTGATATCAGAGCGCAGGCAAAGGGATAAGGGAATCCGAAATGAAAGACATTCTCAGGTAGAGTTTTTAGATGAATGTAGCAAAGAAGCTGCTGTTTAAAAAGGGATACTTTATAGAGCATTTACAATATTGCACAGTACCTATAATACCCAATCAGTGGAAGTTACAAAAGATTGAGAAAAGAGACTAGAAAAACAGTTTACATGGGAACAATGGGAGGACATATGTATGGCTTTCAAGCATGCAACAAAGTCTAGAAGGTTTAGGATTTCTGCTTGAAAGTATCTGCAAAGGTATTTTTATCCCAAGCAGACTTCAAAGAATTTTTCCTCAGGTAAATAGCAAATATTAGAGGTGTCATGGAAAAGAAAAGGGTAACTGGGAGCATACATGTTGGAATGTAATGAGCTGGCAGATTTTAAAAATTCTCTACTTAGTTCTGCCACTGTTCTTACCCTCCCTGAATATATTCATCTAACTTACTCCTTTTTCTCCTTAGTCTCCACTGTCTCCTCTTATAACCAACCTATACTACCTTTGACCTTCTCTATCCTCCCCCCTTCCAAGTCATCTCTTCACTTTCCTTTTGCTCCTTTTCTCTGTAATTACCACTTAAGACTTCAGGCATTCTATATATATATATATATATATATATATATATATATATATATTATATAACATTTGTATTTCAGTACTGTTCCTTGTTTGTCTTTTGACTTTATTTTAGACTTACTGCATGTGCTCTTTAATTTCCATGGAATGTTATATTGTTTATATTATCTTAGCTTAATTTTGTTCTGTTTTAAGTTTGGAGCTTTTCTCCCCGGGCGTCTGCTGAAAAAGGGCTTTGGCTCAGTCAAACATTCCCAGGCAACACATGTAAAATAAATAGTACTCTGCAGAAATATTGGGTGAGCAAATGGCAGTAACTAAAGAAATGACTCTTTAGAGCTGGGACACAGGATCTGAATTGCCTAGACAAAGTAATGCCTTGTTAAGTTTAATTCTAATGGCTGCCAAAAAAGCAATTATTAGAAAATGGAACTCAAAGTCTAAACCAATGTATTTTAAGTATCAAATATTATAAAAGAGATAAAAGATCTGGAAGCCAGATATTTAGAAAAGGGAAGGAGCAAATAACATAGAAATAAATGGAAAGTGTGGGAATACATGCAGAATAATGTTCAGGAAGAGGAGGGGTGAGGTTTAAGATAAGACAGGTATTGATCAAATTATGTAATGTTAGACTGATGATAGTTATTTTCACACAAGGAAATATTGCCAGCCCAGCTATCTAGAATTTTGTAAATAGTTATATGTCATCTGTGAATATCAGCATGCTGCAATTGCTTGTATTACAAATGTATTAGAATTGTATGCCATATTGTATTGACATGTATGTTGAAGAGATATTTCTATACACTATTGTAGCTGCTTAACAGTGTAAACTAGAATATAAAAGGTTAACTTGCAGAACTTCAGGAAAATAGTTGAAATTAAATTGTATAAAATATATGGTTTCAGTGCAGCAAAGAGACATGATGTCTAAAACTAGGGAGCCTTCTGCATTGTTTTGTGTTTTATGTCTTCCAGCAGTTGCAAACATATGAAGGCTATGTAATGTCACAGGGAGATGCTAAATGCTAGCAGTTTCTAGCAATGGTTGTTTTTGAGCCTGGGAACTGAAGTCAGGTGACAAAAAGTGATGTCATGCTGTAATTATCCCAGCAGTATATTTGATATTAATTTAATAACTCTCTGAGAGAGTGACTGGGCATTTTGTATTTGTCTTTGACATGACAACAACATCAGCTAGAAGATCCATTCAGGACATTTACTTTGCTGTAATAGTAAGTTTCTAGGGTATAGTAATTCTTTTAGATTCAGTAAGGAATATGGTAAAGATTAATTTAGATGTGTTCTGTATTTATTTGAGACTGTCCTGCAATGTTGTTTTAAATATTTCCTGTGATTTTGAACTCTGAAGTTACTGTGATGATTTACTGAGTATTTTCTTGTTCTTTTATTATTTGTTATTAAATACATTTAAACATTTCAATTGTGGCTGATCTGTTTAGAGATATTTAAGCTCTTAGAGTACTTGCATATCTGTTTGGTGACACTGTACAGGCCACTCCTAATAGCCTTGCTCATGGTCACACTACCATCTGGATTAATAGTAACATTACACAGTAAGATTAGACACCCTTTGTTAAGGGCCTTAACGTAGCTGAAAAAGAGTTGGCTGGTGGCAGTGAAAACTACCTTATAGTCTAGCAGAAGGGAGCATAGCTAATAAACCTGTACCAGCCTTTCCCAAGTGTGTGTGTGTGTGTGTGTGTGTGTGTGTGTGTGTGTGTGTGTGTGTGTGTGTGTGTGTGTGTGTGTGTGTGTGTGTGTGTGTGTGTGTGTGTGTGTGTGTGTAAATCAAATCGCTAAAAAGTGTGCGTGTAACCTACTTGGGCAGGGTCACAAAGCACTGGTTGGAGAGAGAGGGTGTTGGAGGTCTTGGCTTGGCCACTCAGCTGGGATCTCAACTCTATAGCTGTGCTAGTAGGAAGTATTATTAGGGATCCGGAGAAAGAGGGTGAAACCAGCCCCAGACTGAATGTGATCTCTGCACACCCTGGATTTGCATTGACAGCTCAGATACTATCTGGATAAGACTAAAGCTTTTCATACATTTGAACAGCTTTTTATTCTTTTCATCCTAGGTCTTTAGGTTTGGTTGTTTTCAAGAAAACTATTTATTCTTGGATATCTAAAGCCATTTCTTTTTGCTATTGTTTTCATGGAAAGGCCTTCTTTCTTCTCTTAAGACTCATTCCACTAGAGCTGAGGCTTCTTCCAGTGCCTTTTCCATGGGTTTGGATACTAATTCTATTCCTGAGGCAGCAACCTGGACTTCTGTGCATACCTTTACTAAGCACTATAAGGTTAATGGGATTGCTAGGGCCAGAGCTGGCTTTGCCAGTGCCATTCTCCATGGTTTTTAGAGGGCTCTGCTGGCTCTTCCTCCTCCCTCCCTCTCTTATTCCTGAGCTTTGGTGCTCTCCCTATTGTAAAGAACACTGCAGCACTGATATGGAAGGACTTAGTACAGGTGTGTAAAATCTTACCATAACAGTAGATGTCCTTTTCTTCACTGTTGCAGTATTCACTCACTCCCTCCCTCCTCTCCTGGTCCTTTTTCCTTCTGGATGTGCTTGTTACCTACTCTTATCCTTGGACTGTCTTTCCTACTGGGGCTTTTCAGCTTTGAGAATGGTACATCCAGACATCAAATTTATGCCCTAAGCAGTATACGGGGAGCATATGTGTGACATATGGTGTACCCTTTACAACCAAAAGCCTTTGGTATACTGGCTGGACATTGGGCTGCCCTTGGCAAGGAATCATTATTGTAAAGAATACTGCAACAGTGAAGAGACGGATATCTACTGTTATGGTAAGATTTTACACAGCTGTACTTTCTTAGTAGAGCAATGTCTCATCAACAAGTAGAATCTTAAGTATAGTATTTCTGGTGCCGAATTATATTTCATCTTTATATCTAAAACACACATTATATAAAATTTATTTATAGCTGGTGATTAAAGTGGTATGTGATGTGTTTGTTTTTTTTAGTAAAGTAGTACAAATGAAGTGAAAGAATGCACAAGTTGCTTGATGGAAATGTTAAAGATTACTGCTGCTTTATCTGTTATCAAAGAATAAACACTAATTGGCATTCATGTTAATTTGTTAATGTTTACTGTACTTTATCTAAATTAGTTCATTTTATTAAACTTTTAATTTTCTGAAAACTTAGAAAAGGCTGTTTAAAAGATGAATTAGCGTTACTCAGGAATAATTTGTTTTTCCAAATGCATGTAAAATCTGTGGCTTGTAACTTTTTTCTGTATGTCCTTCACCATAAATGTAGCTGCCGTAACTTCAATATAGAGGATTCTGCTCAGGTCTCCAGTCATAACATTATTATATGTTCGAGACATGGGTGCTTATTAATTGGTACTCATAAGAACAGAAAATAAAGGTTTATGATTGGAAACTCATTCATATTTCTTTGAAGTGTATAGAGCTTTACCTACACCATGTACTACCAGTTACAGAAACAAAAAAGCACAGAGCATTTTACTGGCTTTGAAAGCCAGTAAGTTATTTAGCATACACTGACAGACAGCACCATACCCCTTACATTATTGACATACATATGAATTCTGAAGGAAACAGATTATCAAAATGAGGGATAGCTTTTATATGTTCCTCTAATTTACTGAAGAAAAGTTAATTTAACAACAGGGACTGAATTAATATGCATTTTCTGAACAGTAAGATGTACAAAACTAATTGTGTCATTTTTGACTGACTGTAGTCTTCAATGATTTACTAACAGGAACAAGTAATACAAATGACAGAGAAAAAAATATGAGACAATTTCAAGGTGCAGTTGGCAGGCATGGACGGCAAGCAGAAACAAAGCTGTTTTAACTTCCACTGCTGTTTGCCTGCTGACAATGTCAGTTGTTATTCTCTAGTTTGAGACCCAATTTTAACAGTGCTTAAGGAGATTGTTGGGATCAGATTTTGCACTAGAGAAACACTTAAGTATATCATTTTCCCAGGTTCAGAACCTAATCATCCAACTCCATGCACTACAAATTAATCATCAGGGCACTAACACCAGAATAATATATAGTCATCTATCTAGTGCAGTATGATTTTTGCTCTGTGATGTACTTAAGATTCAAGGAAAAAATTGGAGAGGGTTTCAAGGCAGAGGTTTTCTTTATGGAACAGTAGCTAAGTAGCAGTGAAAATGCTTGTAATGCGCCTTGTTTTTTTTAGTTAGTTACTATAGCATTTTAAAACAAAACATTTTTATGATACAACAGAAAAGCATACTTTTGTAGTTTCACTGTGGAATTTCCCATTACCTAGCACTAAACAAAGTAGAAAGTGATCTGTCTCTCTTTAAATTGTAATGTCCTGATAAGCTAACAAGTTTATCATGCCTTGCCAGTTTGGTTACCTATTACCAGCTCTATACATGATAAAAAGAAGGCACTTTTTGTATAGAACATTTTTGATATAAATCATTTTCTGACAGTGCAGTTTGATATTGCTTTCTGTGTTTTAAGGGAATGGTTTTGTTGGAGGAAGTAACATTTATACTATTGTAAATTTACATAAAAGGCAATATAATTACTGCACCTCATTATGAAGAATGTTCCTCATATTGTGTCTTAAAAAACATCATGTTCTATTATGTTCCTCATTAAAAGGTCACACATTCATTGTTCAAAATGTTTTAACAAATACTTATAGGATATAACAATACATTATCTCAATTACTAAAAAAGAATGTTTTGCAAGTATGAAGAAACAGTTCTTAACCATACTGTGTTATGCATTTTGTTAATTTCTTTCTCTCTGTAAGGCATTCCTCATTTTAGAAACCAAAGTCTGTATGTTATGGATATGCATAACTTATGCTAATTATATTCCCCAATTTTAGCCAGCTGTGCTGATTGTCTCCTTTGGAGTTTTGGATGTATGATTATAGCAAAGTTTTGCAAGTCTCCAGCCATTTTTGTTGCTAACCATTGAAAGAACTCCTAATTTGGAAAAGTGCCTGCAATTTTGAAGTAATGAGCCTGTCAGCCATTTTAGTTTCCTCAAAAAATTATTTCTGGTTTCTGAGGTATAAGAAATCTATAAACAGCATATCTTTTTAACACTGAATTTAGATCTCAAAAAAAGTTATTAATATACAATGAGCCATTGACAGGCTAATTATACTCACAAAAGTAATAAACTAATAGCATATTCACATACAAAAGTGCAAATATACTATAATGCCCATCACTACTTCCTGGTAAAGTCTAGGACTAAACAAATGCTGTCTATGCAGATTCTCTCATCCTAATGTAGCCAAACGAATAAACAACAGCTAATTGTAGGGGCAAGGGGAAGGCTTATTATGTAAACTGAAAGGGATCTTAATCCCTAAATACAAACCCATGTTAAATTAAATGAAAAACACTGAATTAACACAGCTAATATTTTGCAAATAAGACTAAAAACAGTTACTGAAGGGAAACATCTGCAACATTACAAACCAAAAAGTTAGTACCTAGGTGTCCCCATGATTACTTTGTACAGGATGTACAGGCTGGGATGTAATTACACTTTTGCCCAGGATGTAAAGGAAGCAAAGATAATATTATTAAGAAATTAGACCCCATAAAAAGATAAAGATACTTCTTGTATCTCTGGGCCTTGTGCAGGCTGCCTTTCCATGAAAGAATCAATGGCTTCTCTTTCGTGTCTTTAGGATTCATGCATGAGTGGGATCATTATTTTCTTCTGGTGATCCATTACCATGTGAACCATCTGATTCCTGGTTCGTGCAAATATCAGGGCCTACCTCTGGTTCCTGTAGGTAATTCAGTGAGACATACCATGAATGTTACTTGAAAAAATAAATGCCTTACAGCTGACTTATAAGGAAGCATGTCAAGAATTCTGAATTCAGTAGGCAAACTATTTTCTCTCCTTGGTCAGGTGGTTTGTTTAGCATCTATCATTACACTAGCATAAAAAAGTAATTATTTAGTTCAGCATATGAAATGTGCAAAAACATTCTTCTATTTTTACAGGCAGTATGGTGGTATAATTGAATAAAGTAAAACTGCCATTTTCATAATAAAACTGTTAGGATATGGCAGACACCTGTCACTTTTTATTCAACTTCCTTGGAGAAATTCTGGTAAAGTCATAGTGGGCATCAGATAATGTGAAGGATTTGCCCCTCTGTTTTATATGTTTCTTTACTTATTCATTCATTCATTCATTCATTTTATTTAGCTTCATTAACCAGATAAGTCAACTGGTACAAAGATCTTTTTCAGCAAAGATCCTGGCCAAGAGTCAGTAATAACTTTTCAAAACACTTAAAGAGATTATCTTCTGAGTTACTTTTCAAAATCAGTGTTTACATTCAGATTATATTAAAGCCAACACTACAGGTCAGCCATTCCTATCAAACTCAAAGTATTAAAAACCATAGCACTGGTCTTTAAAAATCATTGTAGATGGTCAGATAGAGGAGCGCTTTCTTATTTTTCACAGTAGAAGGTCTTTATATACTAGACCATATATAGGTAGTATTAGTGAATCTTTGTATAGACCTTATGTATGCATTTAGTAAAGTATGTTCTCATAAACAGGTCTGACTGTATGAAGAACATCATAAATCTAGGAGGAGCAAGGCAAAATCTGAGGGCCAAAGTGATAGTACTTTGCTTAAATCACAGAAGATGAGAGGTATGAGTCCAACAACTACTTACGGTGTGCATTTACACAGGCTCATAGACAATAGAAGGCAAATGAGTCAGAAGACCATTTATGTATTAGCAATACCCACCATCATATTGTACCCTCTTTTCAAAAAGACAAAGCAGTTAATTCCCAGAGTAAATCTATTAGCACCCATCCAATAATCCAGGTTAGCTTTTAGAATTCTAGGATGTCAATTTGTTTTGCTTGCAGGAGAAGTCTGTTCCAGAGGTAGAGTAGGCCTTTGGTAATGCATTCACCTCTCTGCTGTTTTTTATTTATGTGCTGGGGAGATTTAAGTCTCTAGTTCTGACATTAGCAGAGCTACATGTCTTGTGCAAATACAGGAAAAGAAGACAGAAGGGGTCTCTCTCAATACAGTGTGCAAGGTGTAGATGACTCAGCAACAGTCTTTAAGATACCTAGTAAAGGGATGGCACTTCAATCCCTTCCTGATAGATCAGGGACTTTAAGCTAACAATCTTCTTGGTTAGGAACCTTTGGGGCCTTACCAGTTGCTAGATATGTCTAGAAAGGTACAACCCATCAAGGCATTGTACTCAATAATGGGTCTGAACAAGTATGGCTCGTGATACTGGACTGCTGGCCAGCAGTACCCATCCCCCATACTTTTGAAGAGTAAAAAGCTGAAAAAGTAAAAAAAAACTAATATATATATATATATATATATATATATATATATATATTTTTTTTTTTTACTTACATATAGAACTAGCAGCAGCTCTCTAGTGTGAAGATGCAAGTGCGACAATTTTCAGAACTCTGAGCTGTGCACATGAGCGCCTCAGTTCCAGTTTTAAAAAAGAAGGAAAACTTCTGTCTTGTGACCAGGCTAGACTGTTTTGAAAACAGTCTGGATTAAAAAGTAGGTGTGCATCAAAGAAGATGCCCAGAAATCTTTATGGTTTTAACCGCAGGAATATTGGTGGAAAATGGTGTGTTAAGGTCAGTAGCCTGTCAAGTAATCTGTGTATGTAATGCAGCTGCTAACATAAGTGTATAAAGAAAGGAAACCATTGAAGTTCCCTTCCTGTACTTTAACTGAAGTGTGCAGTTAGAATCGAGTCATCATCGGACCAAGAGGTTTTTTGGATAAGGAGAATGACTGAATCTGAGACACCAAGGCTACCAAATAAAAAAAAAATGTTTCTACTGAATTGTGAACTGATTTTATAATTATTATTATCAGTCAGTTAGTTGAAACTTATATACTTTTTTTTTTCCTGACAAGATCAGACAGATGCATTTTGCACTTGACTTTATGCTTTCTTTTCCTGGAAGGGTCAACAAGATACTAGTAGGTTGGCAATGTGTTTGGGGGGCTTTTGATGGATACTTTTTTAATATAATATCCTGGTAGGGTTAACCAGATACTAAGGAGGCTATGTGTTTTGCGGGTTGTTGATGGATTTTTTTAATACAATATCCTGCCAGGGTCAACCAGATTCTAGGGATGCAGTGTGCTTTGGAGGCTGCTTGACTGTGGATGTGTTTTTTCTAGTTAAATATCCTGGCAGGGGTCAAACAGATACTAGGTATACAGTGTGTTTTGGGAGCTGCTTGTGGATGAAATTTTTTTTATCATAATATCTTTTTGTTGGGTCAATCAAGATAGATTAGGATGGTACATGGATTTTTTTTGTCAAAACTGTAGCCTTGCAAGACTAAGGTGTGTGTGGGTGAACTGAAGTAAGATCACCTGCAAGCTCTTGACCACGGGATGTGAAAGAAATACAGTAATGTAACCACTGTCTTTTCTTCCCATTATTTTAAAGCATTTACACTCAAAGCAGATATTGTGGTTAGGCAATCAGGCTGGAGGCTATGCCTAGTATGTTTGAATGAAATGTTTGGCCTTGCTGTTGTACTTCTGACTTGCTTTGCAAGAGTAATGTGCATCTGAGTGAACTAAGATTGACCACAAGCTCTGAATTCTGACTATTGTTTATGTGAAAAAATATATGTATTAATAACAGTGTTGTCTTTTATCCCTTTTTCTCTTTTAACCTCGCAAGATCAAATCAGATACTGTGGATGGGGTGGGTAATAGGTATTGGGGCTATGTGTGAATGAAACCATTGGCCCTGTTGTTTACTGTTCTTGTAATTCTGGCTTTGCAGAACTGAAATAGTTGCCTGTACTTTTAGATGAATGTAATCTCATTATCAAATGCATGAGTCATTCTTAATGCATGTTATTTCATATCTGTTCATAAATATACTGAATGTCTGTTTAAAATGTTTGTAATATGTTAGAGCTTTTCTCCCCAGGCATATGCTGAAAAGTTTTTTTTTTTTTTTGACTAGAGACAGTTGGACAAACCTGGGTAAACAAAAGTAAAATAAATAAAATGAAATGTGTATTTGTATAAGGTGAGCTGGTACACATAAGTTATGACTAATGTTTCTGTCAACTAAATAAAAGCAATGCAAGTATGTAACCCAACTGTTACTGTTATTTCTACTTTAATGCTGGGTCAAAGCAGATACTTTTGTTTGGTAATGGGAAGGGGGGCTGTTTGTGAATGAAATAAACTGACTGACTCTACTGTTTACCGTCGCTATTCTGGCTTTGCAAGATTAATGTGTATTTTGGTAAAGTCAACTGCCATACATGCCTGTGTCACTTCCTTGCAGAACCACTTGCACATTAGGCATCGGAGTGACCATGGATTGTGAATAATAAGTTAAGATAGTACAGTGGGATTTCCAAACCTCCGTACTTTGCACTTAGCATTGTACAAAATCCAGATTACTTGATGCAGAACAATGTATGCTTACTACAGCATGTGTACTCATAATAGTTTCATGCAGTCAAGACCAACTGCTTTTTTACTGTTTAGAAATGTTTAGGTTTTGTGCTGTTATAGCATAACCTAAACACCTCATTAGTTCTGAAATGTGATTTAGTCTAGTATTTGGTAGATTATTCAGTATGTGCAATAGTGATTGAGCAGTTATTTTATGTAAAAGGGTAAGCATGATTAGTGTTGATCACACTGTATCATATCTCTGCCCTGTGAAGTTAAACCAACCCCTTTCTAGTTCGCCAAACCCCATTTGGGTGTCTCCTCCAGCCCCTATTTGATTTGAAGTCACCAGCCACCTCTAGGTCTGACTAAAGCTTGCATAGATGAGGAGTAATTATTATTATTTATTATTTTTTTTGGTCATGGATAACATTTATTTAGATAGTAGTTGTCCTAAATGGAAGTATTTTCTGACTACTGCGGCTACACGATGGTCAAAAGAGAGTGAATTATCAGTTCAGATTCTAAGATCCATAACTATGTGTATTCTATATTTCAACCAGTTTGCTGTCTACCTTGTGATGCTCCTCAATCAAGGCACCTCAGTCTTTACCACTGGCAACAGTGAGAGACGTACACAATGGGAGGATGACAAGTACACCTACAGTAAAGTGCAATAGGCCCAGTAATCAAGTAGCCTCAATCCTCACCATTGGCAACAGTGAGGGATATACACAATCGGAGGATGACAAGTACACAAAGAGTAAAGTGTATTTTCCCTTAAGAAAACACAGAGATCACAGTCAGTCTGGGGCTGGTTTCTCCCTCTTTCTCCAGATCTCCAAAAAGACTCCCCACTGACACAGCTATAGGGATAAGGTCTCAGCTGAGGGGCAAAGCCAAGACCTCCAGCAGCCTCTATATCCAGCCAGTGCTTCATGTCCCTGCCCAAGTAGCTGACGTACACACACACTTTGAGATTTGATTCATATACAAACACACAGACACTCCTGAGGAAGGATGGCATATGTTTACTAGCTATGCCTCCTTCTGCCCAGACTATAAGGTAGTTATCACTGCCACCAACCCTTACTTATCAGCTACTATAAGGCCCTTACAAAGGCTGTCCAATCCTACTGCGTAATGTTACTATTATCCAAATGGTAGTTTTGAGCAAGTGCCAGGCTATCTAGGAGTGGCCTGTACAGTGTCACCAAATGCATATGTAAGTACTCTAAGCACTTAAATATGTCTCACAAATATCAGCCATGGGTTGAAATATATTTAATAATAAATAATAAAAGAACAAGACAATACTCAGTAACTCAACACAGTAACTTCAGAGTTCAGAATCACAGGAAATATTTTAAAACAACATTGCAGGACAGTCTACAAATAAATACAGAAAACATCTAAACTAATCCTTACTTTATTCCTGTCTATATCTAAAAGAGATACTATGCCCTCAATCTTAAATACAGACAAGCAAGTGCAGATGATCATGAAGAGTGGATGTTTCCAGGTCAAAGATAAAACACAAAATGCACAGTCTCTGGTTGAGAGAGTTCTTAAATCAGTATCAAATATTAGTTCTGGGTTAGCTTGCATGACATCACTCTTTATCACCTGACTTCAGTTCCAAGGTTAAACAGAAACAACATCATTTTAACATCTCTGTGTGAGAAATACATATCTCTCAGAACTGTGCAGCTGCTAGGAAGTTATAAAGCAATAAAACACTTTCACATTTTAAATATAGTAATTGCTTTTCTTTCAAGACAATAGAAAAACTTCTAGCTCTAGACATTGTGTCTGCATGCTGCATTAAATCTAATCTTTATAGCGCATCGTAAAGCACTTCATTTCAACTTATTTTCTTGAAGTTTGCTAAGTTAATCTTCTATGTTCCAGCAGGGTATGCTGTAGGTACATTCTTGAAGCTCAGTACATAACATACAGTTCTGTATAAATCATATCAATAGTCACAAATGACAGAACTATTTACAAAATTCCAGATAGCTGGACTGGCAGTGTCAGAATCCCCACCCTCCCCTGAAAACTTAAGCTAGTTTTTCAAGTGACCTTTGAGAAATGTTGCTTGAGAGGATTGAGCCTATCTAGGAATACCTTACCCCATTCCAAGTCTTGAGACCCCATCTGTGTTGGCAGTGCTAACCCTACTGCAGTGCTGCACTGTCATATCATATGCTTGCAACCCTAGGGTCCACCTTAGTAATGTGGCATTTTGCTGGCTGGCTTGATGTAGCCCTTTTAAGGGATTGTGGTCTGTAACTACAGTGAATTTCCTTCCATACAGATAAGGCTGAGGTTTCTGCATGCCCACACTATGGCTCAGCATTCCTTTTCTAAAGCTGCATAGCATTCCTCCCTGGGTTGGAGCCTATGGCTAAGATATACCACTGGGTGCTCTTCTCCCTCTGGGGAAACCTAAGTACAGCCCCCACCCCATGGTTTGAAGCATCCACCTACACAACAAATTATTTACTGTAGTCTGGGCTGGCTAACACAGGGGGTCCTCCCAAAGCTTCTTTAAGCTTCTGGAATGCCTGCTTACATGCTGTGGTCCACACTACCTTATCATGCCTGTTTTTCCTTGTCAGGTCTGTGAGGGGAGCAGCTATGGTACTAAAACTGGGGACAAACGTTCTGTAGTACCCTGCTGTCCCTAAGAATGCCTTCACCTGCCTTTTGGTAACAGGGACAGGCCATGCCTGAATGGCTTCCACTTTGGCAGGTTCTGGCCTGATCTTACCACTCCCCACTCTATGTCCCAGGCACATAGGGACATAGAGTGGGGGGACTTCTGCTGTACCCACCTGACATTTGCTAGGTTTAATGGTCAACCCTGCCCTCTGTAGTCTACCCAGCACCTCCCTAACATGCTGAAGGTGCTCTTGCCAGGAATGGCTGCAGATGGCAATATCATCTAAGTAAGCAAGGGCAAAACATCATGCTCCTTGTAGGATACAATCTATCAGCCTCTGGAAAGTTGCTGGAGCATTTTTCATCCTAAAGGGCATCTTCATGAACTCATACAAGCCAAAAGGACTCACAAAGGCTGACCTCTCTTAAGCACTAGGAGTCAAGAGCACCTGCCAGTAACCCTTGGTAAGATCAATAGTGGTAAGATACTTAGCCCCACCCAGCTGCTCTAGGGATACATCTGTCCAAGGGATGGGGTAAGCATCTGACTCTGTGTGACTATTTAATTTCTTGTAGTCTACACAGAATCTGGAGCTGCCATCCTTCTTTGATACCAGCACCACTAGGGAGGCTCAGGGACTGCTGGACTCCTCAATTACCCCTAGTTCCAACATTTCCCTGTATCTCCTCCCTCAGAGTCTGTTTGACTCTCTCAGGCACCCTATAAGGGACCTGTTTAATAGGCCTTTGGTGTCCTGTATCCACATGGTGCTGCACCAGATGGGTGCACCCTAGTTTCCCAGTGAACATGCCCCCAAACTCTTCTAACACTGTTCGGATTTCTTGAACCTGGGTAGGGAATAGCTGCTGGGACATTGCTACCCCTTCCACTGAGGTATCAGTTCAAGCCTCACTGAGGAGATCAGTCACCAGATCCCTCTCAGACTCCTCCTGCCGTGCACTGAAAATATTCAGCACAAGGGCCTCCCTATCATGGTAAGGTTTCAACATGTTAACATGGTTTAATTTGTGCCCCTGGCTCCTGCCTAGCAGCTCTACCATGTAGTTAACATCACTGACCTTTCTTACCACTTTGTAGGGTCTCTCCCAAGTGGCCTGCAGCTTGTTGTGTCTGACAGGAATGAGAACCGTTACCTGCTGCCCTACAGCATACCCTCTAGCTCGAGCATTCCTGCCATACCAGACCTTTATCTGCTGTTGGGCTTCTGTCAGGTTTTCCTGGGCTGACCCCATGAATTCCCTGAGCCTTGTCCTTTGGTTTAGGATGTATGCCACAACAGACTCTGTTTTGGATTCACACTCACCCTCCCACTCATCTTGAATCAAATCTAGAGGTCCCCTCACCCCATGCCCATACAGCAACTCAAAGGGTGAAAAACATAAAGATTCCTGGGGCACCTTTCTGTAAGCCAACAACAGATGGGGCAAATATTTGTCCCAGTCCCTCTTAAACTGGTCTGCAAATGCCTGTAGCATGGACTTGAGTGTAGAGTTTAACCTCTCAACAAGACCATTACTCTGAGGATGGTAGGGGTGGTCTTTAGGTGCTTCATCCCACAGTGCTTCCACAGACAAGCCAGCAGGTCTGACATACAATTGGTACCTCTGTCAGTCAGCATTTCATTTGCGAAACCTACCCTGCTGAAAATCTCTAACAAAGCATTTGCCACCTTCTCTGTCTCAGCGGAGGACAGAGCCACCGCTTCAGGGTATCTGGTAGCATAATCTACTACCACTAGGATATACTTTTTCCCTGTGGAACTTGGGGTACTCAGAGGCCCCTCAATCATAGGCAAAGGCATCAAAGAAGCTTTCACCTTGTCTCCTGCCTTGCCTACCTTTTGGTACTGCTCACAGGTCCTACAGTACCTTGTTACATCTCTAGAAATCCCAGGTTAATAAAAGTTCTGCATAATATGTCTCCTGTACAGTGTATGCCCATATGATCTGCAAAGAGAATATCATGGGCTATGGCTAGACATGCCAGATGGTAGGCTCTGGGCACTGCCAACTGCTGTATTCTCTCACCCTCTAGCCCTTCCTCAGGGGTCCATTCTCTATACATTAAGCCTTTTTCTCAGTATACAGATTCTCCCTTACCTTGAGAAACAGGTGCTTCACTAGATACCTCCCTCAGGCCTTGTAATGTAAGGTCTGAGAGCTGAGCCTGTCTCAACTCTCTCTTAGTAACCCTTCCCAGCTCCCCTTCCACAGGAAGTCTGGTATTTTCTGACAGAGGTGCCTCAGTGCTAGCCCGGGTACTACTACTCACCTCTGCCCTCGCAGTCACTCTGTCCAAGGTAATATGAGTACCTACAAGCAGCTGTGGTTCACCTTCAGTCTCACTACTACAGGGTAGCTCCCTCCCTGAAGTAACCACCTCACCAGTCCTGGTTGCAATGTGCATTCTCTCTGGGTCTCCCCCAGGCTACCAGATCCACATGCTTGTCTCCAAGCCTGACTGCATGTAACTGCATGCACACAGGGTACTGCATTATCAAAATCATTCCCTATCAGGACATCTACAAGGATATCCTCAAACACACCTACTTGTTGGCTTCCTTTTCCACCCTCCCAGTCAAGGTGAACCCTAGATAAAGGTATTTGGAATGGGGTCCCTCCTAAAGCTCTGACTGGAGTAGGCTGTCCAAGTAAGTAGTGCTCCTCTGTAACCATTGCAAGCCTCATGATGCTTTGGTCAGCGGCTGTGTCTCTCTTACCAGTGGCCTCTTTCCCATCCACTAAGATAGGATATAACCTCTTGTGGTACCTTGTTATCCTTGGTGTCTCAAGACAACTTACTGTTGGCATTTTGTCATTCCCACTTACTAGCTCTACCATCTTTTGTTCCTCACCTTCCCTACGTGGACATCTATATGCTACATGGCCCCACTGGTTGCATTTAAAACATTTAACCCTTGGTCCTGGACATGTACCTGGACTAGTGGCTTCCTCTGCTATTGGCAGACTCTGTTGGGGCAGTCTGGGCTGCCCATCATGGCTTCCCTTAGATCCATGAGCAGCACTGGGTGTTCCTTTCCTGTGCAGTGTTGCCCTCCTTGCTAGGTATAGGTGTCCTTTCATCCCCAACTCATCTACAGTAGTGCATTGTCTATCAGCAAACCAGATTCTCATGTCCTCAGACAAAGTGCTAAGGTCTTGTTCCCTCACCAAAAGGTCTGCCAGCCTTTCAAAAGTGGTAACCTGATATCCACTCACCCATCTATGAATATAAGTGCTCTGTTCAGCAATATAGTCACACACACTTACATCTGTCTTGCGTCTATGCTCACAAAACTTTTTTTCTATAAGCTTCAGATGCTAACTTAAAACATTCTAACAAACACATTTTGACTGTATTATAAATGAAGCAATCAGTATCAGTCAGTTTAGAAATTGCAATTGCAGCTTTACCATGGAGTAAGGGGGTCAGGAAACATACCCAGAGCCCTAGGTCAGCATTATACTGTTTACGTACCCTCTCAAACATATGAATGAAACTATCAAAATTACCTCCCTGTAAATTGTGGAAGAAATTTAGTGACCTTTGTTGCTTCTGGAGTTCAGTTATTCCCTTCCCCATTGCCTCTATGACTCTGATGAAGAGTCAGGATCTCTTTTTTATGTTGCCTCTGCCTCTCCTTCTCCTCAGCCTCCAGCCATCACAGTTTCCCATTTTCTTCAGCCTTCAGACATTGCAGTTTCTCATTTTCCTCAGTCTCTAGATGTCTCAGTATCTCTATTTCCAAACGCTTGGCTTCCAGCTCAAGTCTCTTTAACTCCAGATAGATTGTTAAGTCCTCTGTGGAAAGGTAGAGCTGTCCATTTTCTGAGAGTTGTACATCTGCAAGGCCAGTCTGATTGTCCTACTGGTTGCTATTCTGTGATGCAGCTGTGACTAAAGTTGCAATCATGTCTGCTTTAGTCAGGTTGGCATGCACCAGTCCATAGCCTGGCACATCTCAGCTAACTGGCTCCTTGTCAGCTTGCCATACTCCTCTGCTGACATGCTTGCCTGTTCTCCCTGATTAAGCTAACAAAAAAAAATAAAACAATTGTGATATGAACTCTGAATGTTTGCTGCATGGCTGAATAACAGTAAAAACACCTTCAGTGACCACTGTACACAGGCTACAGGAATTCAGTATCCACACCACTACAAGCCAATTAATATGTGATGTGACTATCTCACCACTGCTAACTAATTAATATGTGATGTGGATTTCCTACCACTGCTAACCAATCAATATGTGATGCCCCTGCACTGCCCTGTAATCAAGGAGCCTTGATCCTCACCACTGGCAACAGTGAGGATTGTATACAATAGGAGGATGATAAGTACACACACAATAAAGTGCAATTTCCCTTAAGAGCACACAGAGATCACAGTCAGTCTATGCTGGTTTCTCCCTCTTTCACCAGATCCCCAATAAGACTCCCTACTGGCACAGCTATAGGGTTAAGATCTCAGCTGAGGGGCCAAGCCAAGATCTCCAGCACCCTCTCTGTCCAACCAGTGCTTTGTGTCCCTGCCCAAGTAGCTGACACACACACTTTGAGATTTGATTTATATACAAACACACAGACACTCCTGGGGAAGGATGGCACAGGTTTACTAGCTATGCCCTCTTCTGCCCAGACTATAAGGTAGTTATCACTGCCACCAACCCCTACTTATCAGCTACTATAAGGCCCGTACAAAGGGTGTCCAATCCTACAGTGTAATGTTACTATTATCCAAATGGTAGTTTTGACTAAGCACCAGGCTACCAGAACTTCAGCATTTCCTTTGAATACCATTTCTTTTTGGCACAAAATGTTCATTCATCTTACTTATTACTGAATGGTATGTAACTTCCTGGCCGTTAGCAAATAAAGATGAACTGTAAATGGCTTCCATACCTTTGCATACTTCTCTGTCTTTATCAGGTTTGGATGTTGTTTGAAAGTGTGTGAACCCTTAAAGGTTAAGCAAATGGCTTCAGAAAGTTAAATATTACTGGAAGGTTGAATTTTACTATTTTGCAATTAATATGAAATTATTTTATTTTTATTTTTGACTGAAATTCAGTAAAATTGCTTTATTTTGAGGCAAAACAGCAACTCTTGGGTAAAAATGGCTTACTCTGAGCTCCACTGTGCCTTGTCAGCTGTTTGACATGGTTTCTGGCTCAAAAAGATTCTTCTATTGATATTTACTCATTGTAAGTGAAAAACAGCTCATTGGACTAATATCATGTTATGTGCTGGCTTATGGTATTAGTCCCTGAACTGTTCCATTCAATTATATCACTAGACCTAGGATTTCAAGGTTAAGATGCAGAGTTTGTCCCAAATAAAATGGCAGCATATAATACCCCTTAACCTGCAGACATAACAGCATGAAGGCTCCTGAAAAAGAGGTGATTTCCTATTAAGAACAGTGACTGGGGATTTCAACATCTGAAAGTTGAACCAAAACACTAAAGGTGGAAGAGTGTCAATATTCACCAAGGATATTCACACCACTAGGCTAGTTGCCCAACACAATGCATCTGAAATTCACCAGGTGCAACTAACACTAGGTAAGACTGCAATCCAAATTGTAGCTTGCTACAGATCCCCCACCATGCACCAAGATTCTCATTACACCTTTCCAAACATACTGGAAAATATTAAGATAGAACCAAACACCCTAATACTGGGTGATTTTAACTACCCTGCCATTAACTGGGAAAACTACTCATGTACCAACACCTTTGCCCAACAGTTCTTGGAATTCATAAATTCCAACACCCTGGATCAGCTAATCCATAGTCCCACCAGGAGCTCCAATATCCTAGACCTGGTCATTACCAACATGGGAAATCGATGCTCCACACCTATGGTCACCCCCTCATTAGTCAGGTCTGACCATAAGCTAATCACCCTTAACATCCACATCCCACTCCCACTCCCCAGTAAGGAAACCTCCATATAAAACTTCTCCAAAGCCAACTTCATGCTACTCAAGTCAGAAGTGACAAACATCATGACACCCATGCAGACGGGAACTGAAAGTTCAACTGCTGAATCATACGCTAAGGCATTGTACGAGCACATGCACTCATGCATGAATCGTGCCATCCCAAATAGAACCAAGATGCTCTCATCCAAAAAAAGGAAGCCAATCTGGTGGTCCCCTGCCATATACAAACTTTACAACAAAAGGAAGAAACTGTTGGAGAAAAGAGGAAAATCCCAGGATGCAAAAAATTCCCTTACCAGCCTCAGTAAGAAACTGAGATCCCTCATGAAATAAAATTGCCAAAGATTCCAAAGACAACCACAAGGCATTCTATAACTATGTCAAGAATCTAAATGGCAATGCTCAGATCTGCTCTGAACTAAAACGGAATGGCATTAAATATACTGATCCCAAGGATATTGCCAATATTCTGGCAGATTGATTCAGTGCCAACTTCACCCCCCTCTCACCCCCTAAACGGCCCATCTCAATATCGGAAAATTGCCAAATTCCGGTAATAACGGCCACACAGGTAAAAAACGCACTCTCCAAAGCTAAGAATACAGCATCCATGGGACCAGATGACATCCTGGGCTGTGTGTTACATGAACTACAATATGAACTGGCACCTCACCTAAGTGTCATGTTTAATCATAGCCTCACCTCAGGTTTCGTGCCCACTGAGTGGCGCAGAGCTACAGTTATCCCACTCCACAAGGGGGGGATCCATCTTGGATCCCGGAAACTACCATCCCATCAGTCTGATGAGCCTTATCTGCAAGGCCATGGAGTGTATTATCATGGAACTTATAAACAAAGACATTGGCAACCTTCAAACACTAGATCCCACCCAGTTTGGGTTCGTGAAGGGCTGATCTTGTCTCCTGAACCTGATTGACTTCTTCAAATCAGTTTCCAGAGCCATGGACAAGGGTAAGGTGGTCCACACAGCCTATCTAGACCTTGCCAAGACATTTGACACTATCACCCACTCTGGAATCACAGATAAACTTACTAAGCTGGGCATTAATCCCTATGTCACCCAATGGGTTGCTAACTGGCTTACTGATAGAACCAACACTGTAAAAGTAGCCAACTCCAAATCCAGTTCCAGACAAGTGACAAGTGGAGTACCTCAGGGTTCAGTCCTGGGACCGCTCTTGTTTGGCATCTACTTCTCTGAAGTACAGGCCAACACTAAGGGACTCTGGCTAACAAAGTTCTCAGATGACTGCAAACTGGGAGCCATTATTGAAACCCCAAATGATGTGGATAGTCTACAAAAGGGCTGTACAGAAACAGATGCTTGATGCCAGAGCCATGGGCTCAAGCTCAATGCCAAGAAATGTATAGTTATCCCCTTTGGGAAAAAACATGTACCCATGAATAACCATATAGGTGGCAGTACACTAAACACCAAAAGTGTGATAAGAGACTTAGGGACACAGGTGGACAGTGGTCTCACCTTCGATAACCACATCACATCAACAGTCAGGAAACCCTTCTATGTGGCACACCTCATCACTAAGGGCTTTTCATCCAGAAAAAAGGAGGTTATTGTCCCACTGTACTCATCCCTCATTAGATCCATTATAGAATACAATGCCCCATTTGGTATGTACATCTCAAGACATCTACAACAACTAGAAAGGCCGCAGAAATACCTCACTAAAAGAATCACAGGCTTAAAGCAGATGCCCTACGCTGACCACCTTAAAAAACTCCAGCTATACTCTGTCACATATCGTCTACTCAGAAGCGATCTCTGCTTAATATACAAGGCCATGTCAAACCCAGAGCTGTTGGACATGCTACACTTAAAGAAATCCCAACCCTCAGAGCCACACGCTCCAGGGATCTAAACCTTGTCATCACAATAAACAAAACATGCTGGAGGGATAGGTTCCTGACCCAGAGACTCCCCAGACTCTGGAATAGATTGCTCATACATGTCAATCAGAGTGCCTCTTTGGCCCTCTTCAAAAGGAACCTTGACGATTGGATGGCAGGAAGGAAATTCACCCCAGGGATCATGTCAGTGACCCTGCTAAACAGGGGTCCAGGAAAGTAAATAGTGTGGGAAGAAATAGCCAGGGAATTGTTATGGCTAGGCTTGTATAGGCCCTAGGGCTGATAGCCTAGTACCAACCTATGAACCTATGAACTTACCACTAGGAATGTCATTGACTTCACTTTCAATGAGTAGTATGACAGCCATATTCTTTACACTACAGAATTACTCTTATGAATAAGACAGTGCCCTGTATGTGATGTCACTGTCACAGGATGAACAGCCTCTATCTATAGACAGGCGCTGTGCTTCCCTTAAGAGCTTTATCCTTTCAGCCATAGAAGTAGACAGTGAGGAATTAATTCATAATGGTAAATGTCAGAGCCACTCTTATTTTACCCCAACAGCTTAGTGACATACTGCTCTAAATCATTTTGTTATGCTATAAACAGACTGGGTAGCACACCATCAGTATACACACACACACACACACACACACACACACACACACACACACACACACACACACACACACACACACACACACACACACACACACACACACACACACACACACACACACACACACACACACACACACACACACTATGTCATCAGTCTGAAGCATCTGTCAAGCAATAAATATGAGTGTTTGTTCTGATGCTTAGCAGACACCGTGTGTGAAGAGTATGTCTTCTACTGCCTCTGACATATTTCATTGCCATCTCTGCACTCTTGATAGCTTCTGAATCATTTCTCTGGTTCACTGCTTCTCTTTTAATGGACCCATGAGCATGCATGTGTTCTAGTGAAAATATTCGAGCCATAAATCCGGTTAATATTTCTGCTGTATGAAACAGCTGTTTCTCACCATCTCTCTACAGACTTCATCAGTCCTAAGGAAAAATGCTATCAAATTAGATTTTCTACTTCTGTTTGAGCTAAAATTGCAACTCTGAAATAAAATAAAAGCAAATATGGTTACAAGCTAATTTCATCCATGTACCAAGCAACTGGTTTGCTTCTCACATAGCGCAGAAATAAAGGGTTGCACATTTGGAATGCTTATCACACATTTATGTGGACTGTATTTCACAGTGGATTTGGAAACATATGCAGACAATGACTTGACTATCATGTCTCTACTGTACTAAGGAAATCATTCTATGTTGTGCAACTTATAAGCAAGGGTATGGCATCTAGGCCCAAAGATGTCATTGTTCTATTGAACTTGGCTCTCGTTAGCCTATTAGTTGAGTACAATGTCCCCTTAGTTATGTAGACAATATGTCCAATGCAGATGGCCTCAAAGCCGTATCCTTGTATTTGATCTCCTGCAGACTGCTGAAAGGCGATCTATGCCTGGTTTTCAAAGGATACCCTTATCTACCTCTTATAGACCTGTTGCATATCCACAAAACAAATAGTATTAGAAACACCTAATCTTGGGACCTAAACTTCATCTGCAAAATAAATAAGACATATTGGAAGGACAGGTATGTGTCTCAAAGACTACCCCTTCTCTGGAACAGGCTTCCCATCCATGTGAAGCAGAGTTCCTCCCTGTACTTATTTAAGTGCATCTTGGATCAGGGGATGAGGAATCATACATTTACCCTTGATATTCCACCAATGTCTCCAGTGGAAAAAGGAAGCTTGTAAATGCTTAATCACCCATACTTAAGCTATACCCCCAATAAAACTGCTGGTATCAAAACCTGTCAAATACATTTGGGATGTATGGCGAGGATTAAAAAAAGGCTTTTTAGGGTTATTAGCCTAGTTATTACCTATTTATCTATGAAGCTATGAACACACACACACACACACACACACACACACACACACACACACACACACACACACACACACACACACACACACATACACACACACACACACACACACACACATACATACAGACACACATACACACATAGACACAGACACACACACACACATGCACAATATAAGCACAATTCACAGACACAATTTAAACAGTCACACAAAGACACATACACACACACACACACACACACACACACACACATGGACATACAAGACATATCAGTTCTCACATTCTCATACACAAACAAACCCATGTCACACACACACACACACACACACACACACACACACACACACACACACACACACACACACACACACACACACACACACACACACACACACACACACACACACACTAATACCTACCTTACTTCAGCTTCACCAGCTTCAGTCTCTATACTAGGAAGGAGGGTAGCACAAAGTATATTTAACAAAGACCAAAATTATGCTTTTTGAAAATCCACAGAAAATTCACAAAGTACCTGACTCTTTCACTATCTTTGACCTACACAACTATGCCATAGAGGCAACCTCCGCTTTCAAATACATAGGACTGTGGCTTGATCAGTCACTAAACTTTCATTTCCACATAAACAAAGTGAGAGCCAAAATAAGCTCCTTCGTCTTCTGGGCCAGAAAGATCTCTCCTTTTCTATCCCAACCAGCCAGAGCAGCTATTGGTAAAGGAGTTTTCCTTTCTCACTTTGAATATGGGCCCCCAATTTTTGCTTCTGCCTTCAAAAAAAAACCATTGCCACACTCCAGACTATCTATAACAGCATCTGCTGATTCATTATAAACTTACCTGTCTGTGAGCATCACTGTATCACCCTAGAGAAAAGCCAAATGGTTAGAATAAAGATCTAACCTACTTTTAGGATGTCAACTCTACAAACTACTCCATCTCCACACATTTACTCCCTTTGCAGCTAGACCATGAAAAAACTGCTCATACAACCTGGGACACTACTTACAAACTATACCAACTCTCACCCCCCAAAACCAAATTCTACTGTACTGCACATGCTTTCTCCTCAGACACCCACATTTTGGCAAGCTCTCCCCATTAACATTAAGAAAATCAACACTTACTCTAAATTCAGAAGGCAACTCAAAAAGCACTTCTTCATCCAAACCAAATTTTCCTGCTTCAACACAAGACAAATCAACTAACCTATCTCCTTTCCAAGTCTCTTCTCCTGTCCCAAGATTCAGTGAAGACGACCCACTTTCGAAACTAATGTATATAGTACATTACACTCTGCTTGATTGTACATTGCACTGTGCTTGTTCACTAGAATGTATATACATATTTTTTCTATGTAATTAGTCTGAACTATTCTGTTATTGCTTACATTTCTGTATTTTTTGTTTGCAAAATGCTTTGTATTTCACCCAGGCTGATCATGAAATTGGTCAATACTGATCAGTGCACTGCCCCGGTGAACAAATAACAATAAATAAATAAATAAATAAAGATCAGCAGATCTGTGAAACCATGACAAATTTTCATCACCTTACTGCCATGACAGAGGAGAATCAGTCATTAGCATATTATCTTAAAAAAAGGATCAGGTAGAACAACTGTACCCACAAGTGGCAACACAGCTGTGTCACAAAGCTAGGCCTCAGTGCACTGATCTGCACTGCAGATTGACCCAGGATATGCCTCGTCCTTGTACATGGATTGGCATTGCAGTGAATAATGATGCTGGTGTTTGGTTACATTAGGCTGACAAACTTGTTGCCATTTCTTGAAGGCTGGCTGCTGCATTACTGTATTTGCAGTGTGTCACCTGCTGTCACACCTCTGTAACATTCCTACTTCAGTTTACTGTCATTCAGTTGTTTGTGAACCATGGACTTGGTAGTGAATCCCCATTTGCATTCCAGATGTGTATCTGGACCCCTCCAGTTATGCAGTTTTGTATGTCCCTTCTCTATAGTATACAGACAGATAGAGGGATTTGAATGACTTTTATGAACAGTGTAGAGCATGCTACATAGATTTCTCTGCATACCAACCTTACAGAATTGTGTACAATGTTTAGCATGTTGGTTAATATTAGTTGGCATACACTTCCATGCCTACATGGGCAACCTACCAATGGTCTAAACAAAAAGCATGTTGTTTGTCTTTTCGACTTTTCCCGGTTAGGGGTCACCACAGCGGAACTCCGGTCTGCTAATGATTGGCAGTTGATTTTTATGGTGCCGAGTTGCCAGCCCGATGCCCAACCTTCAACGAAGGCACGCCCATTCATGCATGTCTTTCTGAGGCCACTTGACCACGGGGAGGACATGCAGACTCCACACTGAAAGCACTCCAGTCGAGAATCAAACAGGAGAACCTCTTGCTGTGAGGCAACAACGCTACTGCTGTACCACCGCGGATGTGTAGTTTTATAGTTTTGTTTTTATGTGCAATACACAACACCAACATCCCAGAGAGAATCAAAGAATATCAAAACATGATGTTGAACTGACTCAAATTCTGCACTCAACCCATGCGTGTAGACTGGTTGGTAGATTACTCTTTGAACTGCAATAAATTATTACATAATTTTTCTGAAAAACAGCTGGGAAACATAATGAACTAGTTAGACTCATACTACTGTTACAGCTCCCTTTCTTGTCACAGCTACTGTCATGTGAGTTGCATTTTTTTGTTTGTTTGTTTGTTTGTTTGAAAGATGCTGCAGCCGAAAAATTCTTCATGCCTCTGTTTTATTCACAATATGAGAGCAGGACAAAATATGGCATATAAGCATATTAATGAGTTGCCTAGCATCCTGCTTCTTTAGAATTTCATGGCCTTCATCTTTAGCAATCAAATATAGGCATCACGAAGCACACTGACTGTGCACCTGACCAATATACTGGATGTTATGTGTGCCAGATGCATCTGCAACCATTAGTACAGGCAGAAGAGCAAAATTACAGGAAACTTCTTCTCCTATGAGGGGTTACCACAATGGAACAATGGTCCACAGAACGATTGGCAGTGGAGTTTTATAATGTTGAGTTGCCAGTCTGGTACCTAACCTTCCACAGAAGACAAATACACACACTCACACCTAGGGCTAATTTAGAGTGTCCAATCCACCTGTAGCATGTTTTGGGATGTGGGAGGAAACCCACATGACTGCAGGGAGGACATGCAGACTCCACATAGAAGGCACCCCAGCTAAGAATCAAACAGGAGAACGTTTTGTTGTGAGGCAGCAATGCTAACCACTGCACCACCATGGCCACCCTAGCATAATTCTAAGAAACTACAGCTGTAAAAACTTATCCTAATCCAAGAATAATTTTGCATATCACAAAAACTGAATTCATATAATTTGTATTTGAGCTGCAAAACAGTTCACCGGCAAAAGCACACAGTTTTAAGTTCACCGCAGAATGGTTTCAGCTCTTGAATATTGTGACCTGGGGTAGGGGTCTGTAGAAGCAAGCAATCTTAAACATTATGTTGTATGCAACTACCTCCACATTCATTATTTCATTGACAAAATCAATTTTAATATTAGTAATACAATAGCTGTTAAGAAACATGGTGATTTCTCCATCTTTACTGTCATCCCTAATTTTATGTGGTCCTTAGTAACCCTGAAAACTACATGGCTTTCTATTACTACTGAACCAAGTTTCCACCACCATTATTATGGTATTGTAATTTCCATGAATTACCACCTCAGATAGATCTAAGTATTTATTGTTTAAACATATGGCATTGAAAACTTAAAATCTTATGACATTTATTTCTAAATCCCCTACTATCAGAACTTCTAAAAATACTTCAGTCATCTTAGTCAGAATACCGCAAACCATTTTATTCCATTTATGATTCAGGTGCTTTATGGAATAAACTGGTTTGTAGTATTCTGACTAAGATGATTGAAGTATACCACAAACCATTTTATTCCATTCATGATTCAGGTGCTTTATGTCAATTGCAAAATAAATATTCTTTGCAGATAAAGTCTTCCAAAAGACAGATAGTGGTTATTCCCTTTTCAAGATAAATTATTTTCATTGAATTAGTCATTGTACTTGAATACTTCAGTCTGTTACTTCTCAGAGCAGCGACTGGTAAGATGTCTTCCACTTTTATGGAAAAACCCTTCTCACTCAAGGAAATAATATCCTTAAATGCATGTTCAAACTTGCCAGTGGCGGACCTACATCATTGTTTCCTTCCATAATGATAACTTTATCATAATAAATGGAACTGTTAAATATTTTTTTATCCTCATACAACCCTACATACATGTAACCATAAACTGTTAAATATTTTTTTTTTATCTTCATACAACCCTACATACATGTAACCATAATTCTATTTCAGTCTGTACTGGAGAGTAAATGATGCATCCTTCTTCAGTCTGAATCTCTTTCCACAATGGTACATAGATGTAACTTTGGGTTTCAATGTACTCATTAGGAGTATTTGAATCGTTCTCCTCAGCCTTTGTTTTGATCTTTATCCTATTACCTACAAGAATATCTAACTCACGTGTTCTGTCCAAAGCTCTACTTCTTTTCTTTTTATTATTCTCATTTTGTTCAAGCTCTTCTGTAACTTTCACAGAAATATCCTGTATAGTGTTTACAGTACATGTATTACTTATTTCTTGTATGCCCTTCAGTTGAAAAGGTTTCATTATTTGTTTAACGCTTTGTGTCCTTTTGTAGGTGGAAGCTGTTGCAAAGTAAACCTGCATCATACAATACATATATTTCATAACCCACTTCTTTTGTCACAGCTGAGGCTCGAGCTCCACATTCTTTAGTTTCCACAATGACAATACTCCCCTCATTACTGATATCTGTATTACTGTGACTTTTCGTTAAATTTTACTGTGTAGGTCTCACTAGTTTGGTTTTACCATCCCTTCTGTCATCCTTTTCAGACTTGGACTTCTATTCATAGCATTCTTACACAAGCCTATGCTGTACATGTAATTATCCACTTAAAATTTGTGTACATGCTACAAACTTCACACCGACTCAGAACTCCTCTATCCACTAAATCCTTTAAACAAAAATGATTCAACTCATCCTTTATACTCCAACAATTAAAACAAATTTAGGTTAACAAAACCAAGTTAATAACTTTTCAACTAAAAACAAAATCTTATTGTAGCAAAAAAGTGTTAACCTTGCCTCTGCCGATTGTGCCAATAATGCAATGATTGAAATGTTAAGTTACTTTAAAGGTATCTCCACTGGCTTTCTCAATAGCAGCCCTATTGTGAAGAACACCCAAATTTAAAACATACATTTTTTCCTTCTCCTTGCTGGTTACCAGCGCTTTTACCCATCTAGGAAAGCCAGGGAGCTTGTACACAACATTCCTTTAACAATGATCACTGTATTCTGTTGTAAATAGCAGACATTCACTGGGCCCATTCAGTTTAAAGGTTCCAGAATAACAGAAGTTTAAGAGGATCTTTCCTGACTTGTCAGTGGAAGCCCTAATGTTAAAAACACCCAAATTCCAAATACACTTGTTTCCATTCTCCTAGCTGAATACTAACAATTTTCCCTAGATGGAAAATATGTAGATTTTGCACACAATTTTCCTATAGCAATAAATAGTTTATTTTGTCAATTAATTATGCCATTTTTATTTATTTAATTTTGTTTTATTTTAATTTATTTTATTTTTATTTCTGCTATTATTAATCCAATAAAAGGTGTTACATTGCGTCTGTGTTTCAGTGTCTTTTTGTTTTCTGTTTGTGGCCAGCATAGCATTTCTTAACTTTTTTCTTACAAACTAAGAAACTCTTTTGGAGTTCAAGAGGAATTGAGAATCCCCTCCCCCACACTACTGCAGAGGTGTTAAAACTGTCACTGCACTGAGAGACCTTTGCAGAATCAATTCCTCAGACTACAAAAAAGAAAACCCTGAACAAAAGCCTGCAACTGAGTTACTTTTCTGGCTGTATCTGGATAACTTCTAAGTATAGTGTAAAACAAGGTCTGAGCCAAACATAAACGAGGGTGATTAGAGACAGAAAAGAAGCATTCATTTTACAGAAGGTAAAGAAAATAACAGTGACCCTCCCAAATCCCATTATATGTCAATGGCATGGGAATTCAAAGTTACTTCCTTATGTCTGGCACGAGTCAAAGTATTATGGGAAGCTCACATTGATACATCAACCCCATTAGTAGCCATGTTGTGGAAAACAGGATAAAATTACAAATAAAACACTTAGAGTGATTTTGAGGTATTAAAATACGTTAGGAAACAAAGAGTAAAAAAAAAACATTTTTTTTTAGTTCTGTAGTGGAGTTTTCCTTTAAGATTCATGACTGACCCCAGCAACACCAGAGAAAGTCCAGAGGGTTAGGAGGATGGCTGGCAGACCTTGCAGGGATATGGGGTACTGAGGGCTGGGCCAGTAAACATGAGGTCTGAGGTGAACCAAAAAATATCTTAAACTAGCACTTCTTGTCACTAGTCCACATTTAACATTGTTATGCATATAACTTACTACCTACTATTCTATCCCCTAAAGGGAACATGACTGTAATGCAACTTGAATAGATTGTCTAACTCCCACTTTAATACAGGTATCCATATGTTTACACAAACATTTCCAGTTTTATAGCTGTTCCACAACAAATGTCTGTATATAATATATTACTTTTCATGTGATTGTACCAGTCTAAATGTATTGTGCTTCTCACTTTAATTTCTCCAAATGCTTGGATTTCTTTATATACATTGACAGGAATGGACCCTATCCCTAAATCAGTGCATAATTAAAGTTTATGAAATAATTATTTTTTCAGTTTTTGATGTTAGCCAAGAGTGCTCTTCTCAGCACCTGCAATGTACCCAGAATTGCCTCCTTCTGTAGTTCATATGGGATTACATGTATTTGAGGAATATTTAAGTATGTTTGTAAATGCTTTTATTAGTCCTATCACTCTTACTTCTATTGGATATCTTTCTTTCACATTGCTCTCCTTTCTGCATGCAAATCCTGGTATTTTATGATTCTGTATCTCTCTGTACATAAGGGGTGTATAACCACCCATCGAAGGGGAAAATCATCAAACTGCATACGTCATCGAACATGCTATTCATCTAGCCATTTGAGTGAGATCGCATTACGGTATGTATAAGGAAATTTATCCTTTCCCCACTGTAGTGCAGTCTCAGAGTTGCTATATATAATTAGTGGGGGGTATGAGGAGGTTTCAGTGAACTGCATTTACGATGTAATGCTGTTCGGCAATTTATGCCGTTCGATGGCTAAATATAGACCTGTACATAAGACACTGTAATCATTGTGTCTAACAATTTCAAAAATCAAAATGCTACTTTTGTCTTTCTTTCTTGGACTACTGTATTCGGTTTTCTTGCATCTATCTTTTAACTGTTGGTAATGGCAGATCTCATGTGATATAAACTTCATCATTCTTTATAATGCTTTGTGGTTCATTTTCCCATTGCTTCTCAGCTACTTCTATATTGTAGTATTTGTACAATCTCTTTTCAAATATTCTTGCCGCATTTTTTGTCTTTTGGTGTGCAGACCCTCAATCATAAGTTTATCACACCCAACAATAAGATGTGCAACTGTTTCCTGTTATGATTTACAGAACCTACACTTGTCTCTTTCTCCCACTTTTTCTATAGTCTTGGTAAACCATCATGTATGTAGTTCTGTAGTTCACTATTTTAGGCAACCATTACTAGCCTTTCATCTTTTGGTTTCAGTTCAGCATTCCTGTCAAATCTTGAACAACATGAGGTTGTTCCAGTAGATCTCTATACTTGCACCTATATTTGTGGACTTTCCAATTTATTTTTTCATCTGATCCTTTTTTTTATATTCTTTCTTTCTTTTCTTTTTGGCATTTTTGGTTGCTGTCTGATTTTTTCTGCT
>NC_056735.1:973242075-973309575 GCF_019279795.1 Protopterus annectens
GGCACCCACTTGAAACAGCTCTTGACCTCATACTGGTAGTACTTAGTATAGGGGAACAAATGGGCAGAGTCTGACCTGGGTAGGTCTGATGGTCCAAGAAAAGCAAAAAACCTCCAAATATACGGACATACAGAGCATAAAACTATTAAGAATTTATTAATTCACAACTCACAAAGCTTTTGGGAATAACCCTTCTTCAGTGTGCAGTGCTGATCCATTTGTTTGATATTAAGTCTGATGGTCAACAGGAAGGGGTTACAAAAGCACAAATATTAAGTGGTTTATAAAATGAAATTATACATGAAATTATACAATTTTCACGACTGTTTCTTTTTAAAATTCTGTTGAAACCATTGTGCACACATCTTAAAACCTGTCACATAATATTTATATGTTATATTATACACCTGCTATTGAACTGCTTTCCAAATGCATTTTAGCTCAAGAAAATTGTAGTAAATCATTCATCCTCATAACCGACTCTCTACACACTGATGGCGAACAATCCAGCCAACCAACCAGTAGTATGTCCTCATTGGAGCTGCACTTACCTTACTAAATACATTTGCTGCTTTCTTAAATATACATGTCATTAATGACATCCTTGTATACAACCCTACTATTCATACATTCCTTACATTACCCGGGTTAGCAGTTTCATATCACTGTCCAAATACTCTGCACTTAACAAATGCTGTATAACTTTCTTATGAATTACTTTTACTACTCTTCCGACATAATCCCTTATTCTGTTACAGTAATTTTCAGTGTCTAATTTATTTGTTTGACAGCAAGCTGTTCTGATGCCTGTTTTCAGCCATGATCTAGTCCAGGGCTGAATTCATAAAGAATAAGTTATATATTTCATAAGTAATTATTAGTAGGTCTGCATGCCATAGTATACTTACAGTAATATAAATTGCTCACAAATACTGGAATTTTCATCTGAGAGATTGAAAAATAATTTGGATGTGTGGCATTTGATTTATACAACAATATACAGTTTACAAGTAAAAGCATAAATGTAGTTCAGATCTTAAGGGAAAGCACTATGAAAAAATAAGAAACAGGTTAGTAGGGACAGTGAGCTTGGAGATCTGCAGAATATATTTAGCCTGTATTACAGAAACATTTTATTTATTTTATTTTATTTATTCTTACAGGGATAGTCCCATTTAGACCAATGGCTTCTTTTCAGAGGGCACTTCAGGTGGCATTCATATTGATTATGGGAGATTTGGCCACAGAAGAGGCCATTAGGGCAAATAATTTCAAAAGGTGGTAAACTGGGGGACAGGTCTGTTATTTGAGATATACCGATCAAACAATTGGAATTTTCAGTAGAGGATGTGCATTCCTTGATACAGCTGGGTCAGGAAATATTTTTGTGAATTAACATTTGAGAACTTGGAGCTTCTAACTGCTTTTTTCATAAACTGACTTCTAATGTAGATTTTTACACTGGAATGAATATAAATTTGTTGGAACTGCTGCTATACATAAATGAAAGTTGATAGTTCCATTTAGTACTGATGTACTGACTGAATCTGAAGTTTTGATGTTTTTCAAAAGTTTTGTAAAACTGTTCACAGCATTCAAAAACTTTATGATGACAGGGGCATTTAGACTTGGATTTGAGAACTGTGAGTAATGCTTAATGAACATGATGGCTAGATTCAATACATTCCTTGTGTAGTTGGTGTGCCAGAGGTGTGGAGCAAGGTATGATATGCAGGGCAGCCAAAACTACGTTTCCATCTTACTACATACCCAGAGAAAGCATTGGTGATAATGCAGATGATTTAGCCATAACATTAATAGCTTGTGTTTTGGTCTTCACTATCTGTATTAAAAAGGGTCATGCATGGATGAACTGTTCTGTTTCTTACTCTGTTGATGCTCTGCACAAAACCTCTCAGGAGAAGATATCTATCTCAGTAGAAAGGAATGAGAAATGCAGGAACTGAAAGCGGACAAGGTAAGAAACTGGGGAGCAAATGGAAGTGAAAGAATCATTCACAGATGCTATGTGAAAAAGTGATATCAGCAAGGAAGATGATGGAGAGAATAAGCAGGATGATTATCAAGCTATGGATGTAGAATCACAGAATGTTGTTGGTCTGGATGAGGAAGCAGATGATAGGACAATTGGTTGTAGGAAAAGTGCAAGGAAATCTTCTAATAAAGAAAGATACAAAGAAGGGTAAGGGATAATTGCTCTATCCTTTTCCTTAATATTAACAGTATGATTAAGAAAATGTAAATGTAATGTATCTATACTTTGCTGGTATAAAGCAATTAAGAAGGACATAACATGTTTATTGGATATTAGCTCACTAACAGCAATATTGGGAAATACAAGCTTATTGATATAGGGAAATTGTGTGAAGCATGAGCATAGATACCTGTTCAGGTACCTACTACTGCAGCATTAGAAGCCACATCAGATATACAGTTTTTAGACATTTTCATTCTTCATCCAGGGAAAATGGCAGTTTTAGATTGTCGAGCAAAAGCACAAGTATTTTGATTAATAGTTTTGTATGCCAGAACTAAAATAAAGGACTGTACTACTTTGTTTGTAAGCCTTTCCAAATATTTAGGTGTTAACATGCCAGTTACCATAATGGGTGGTGTTAACTGTGATCTCCATTGTTAGCATCAGAAGGACAATGTAGATTTATCAACTTGCAAAGCTCTTTTACCAGACTTTAATAGTGCTTGGACAAAATCAAATGAATACATATCATAGGGATGCAAACTGATTTTGTTCCTTCATGGTTACAGTCTGTTGAAAATGTGGATTGGGGGATGGATGCTTTTCTGATCACAAAACTATATGGGTAATGTTTCTCATGGAAAAGGAGGTACTCTGGGAAGAGAAAGGTGTAAAAATGAATGTATTCTGTAAGTACTTTGTAAGTCCTAGAAAGGGAGAGAGAGAGAGACAGAGACAGAGAGAGAGAGAATCTTTTCACAGACCATCTGGGTGTGAGAGAGCCATACCCTGTGTCAGACTTGCCATTTGCACCTCCACATAATGCCTCTTCATCACTCTCATCATCAGTGGCTACCAATAATCTAACATAAGGTGTTAGAAGTTCCACACTACTAGTGGCAGTATTACCTATGATAACAAGTAATCAGCACAACAAAGAGAGGAATATAATAAAAAAATAATTAAAAACTTATGTTTGCAAAGTTTATATTAAAAATTAAGTAATTCTAATGCAATGAAAACAACTAACTTTCGGTTACATACACATCTATCTTATGTACATTAATAAGAATACAGAAGTTGTGCTTATCATGTGTAGGTGTTCATACAAAGACAGCCAGATGTTCTTACATAAGAAAGGGAGATGAAACACAGATAAACATCACAAAGCAAATGACGCAAGAAAGAAAAAACAATTCCCTTTACAGCTACAGTATGTCACATCTCATACAAACTTTACTGTCCAGTTGACTCCCCCAAACACCTCTTCCCTCCTTCTTCTTCTCTATCATCCTCAGTATCTCTTCTATCCCACCCTTCTCACTCACTCTCTCTCTCTCTCTCTATATATATATATATATATATATATATATATATATATATATATATATAAATATATTGCATACCTGGAAGTTTTGCATTATACAAGACACACTTGGGTTGTCTTTTACATCAGCCCTAACATCAATTATTCTAGGTAAACCCTGTCCTGAGCTGTCTGGATCTGTCTTACAGTGGACAGGAACTAATCTGTTTCAGTCAGTGGTGGTTTGATAGCAGGAACATCCCCTATACTCATACATTCCTGGCCAATTGCAGATGCCCTATCTGGCCTGTGTGATCATATCTCCAGCTCTATGTCTTATTTTGAATATGTAAGTCCATGACCTCTGACTGCATTCACAACATTGACTATCTGCTCTCAGATATGGTCATGGGAGGATTTCTTACCTCTGCCTCTCTCTAAGAGGAATGACCTATGGTGACATAGTGCTGAATGATCTCATCATTATCAGGATCACTGTATGGTGATTTACAGGATGCAGATCTCTTAGGCCCCATAACCCTATGCGAGAGAAAGCATAAAACTGAAAAAATACATAATTAACCCCAAAATAATTAACAAAACATATATCTATGAATGTATACATCCATCATGATCAAAATAAATGAGAAAGTAAGGCTCCATATGAGTACACACAACTTAACACAGATCCTCTACAAACAAAGGAATACATTTAAACAGCTGCTATGAAGAGAAACATTTCTGTAACTCTGCAGTAAACTGCAGCTTTAAAAAATTATGTGCACCTTTCAAGAAAAAAATGGTTAACACGTTTGTGGGATATTCAGTTCCATGGAGGGCAGCCAGGTATACCTTACAAGTTAACACATTTTAATGTTCTAATAATGCAAAAAAACTGACTTTGCTAAAAAGTAATAAAACAATGTTCTGGACAAACTGATCAGCTTCCCAAATTAAACATTCCGTTAAATGTCAGGTAACATTTAGAAACATTTTAATGTTAAAGAACTAATAGCTATACATGGCTATGCCAACAGCTTTGGCGAAAAATGCAGAGAGTTAACCAAGACTTGTAATATGAAATACAATCTATCAGCAATGTTACAACACATCAATTTGCAAAGAAAACAGCAGCATATCTTTGCAACAAATTAGTTATTAACTAGAAACACATTTTTTAAGCAAACTGCAGTACCAAGCTGTCTATTCCCAAACTGCCTCCCCTACCATGATACAAGTTCCTTAACTACATGATTGCCATTTATAGTGCAAATTCAGCACTCTCAGCACAGTGAGTATGCATATGAGGTATGAACTCATTAGCATTAATGAATTCTACAATCTGTACTAACTGCAGAGCAGGTAAACATGGTGTAAGGACCTACAGTATTGCCTGCACACGCCCTAGCAGAGCAAGGATGAGCACTGAGAAGTGTTCCTTACTGAGGGTTTACAAGTGTAAATGATTAGTCTCAATGGAGGAACAATCAGGGTTTCACAGTCAGTTCTGTTTGATGTACACTTATCAAGGGTGTGTCAAGGAGAATAGACTTACAAAACAGTCTGTGAGTATATTGACTGACTTAGGAGATCAAGATTTCTAATATTTCTATAAATTGCTCATGACCATACATTTGGCCTCTGAGTAAAATTTCTATGCAATTCTAATGAAGTGCATTACTCACTGAACATATATATCAATGGCAAGGCAAATTACATAGCCTTGTTACAGAAGCATAAATGAGGGAATGATGCTCACAAAATAAAGAGAAGAAAAGAGCTGCAGTGTTGCAAATTTTTTATTTTATTTTTTGTGTAAGGAAATATTATCTTAACTGTTCAAATCCAGACAGGTTGCTATTTGTGTGAAGACACTGATCTTCAAGAAACAGATCTTCATATTGCAAGACAAGAAAGTTGAGGAAACATCAGAACTGTGCATTTTACCTACTTGTTTCATAATATTTCCTCTATTAAAGTATTTTATCTTTTTCATTGTTTGCCCAACATTTGGCGTTGCACTCTGTTGACTGGCAGTGGTCCCTAGCAGTGAGCAATGGTTCACTTTTTAAGGAAAAAGTGAAAACTTTAATTTTGGACACCTTCTGCAATGCAAACAAGCCTGGTGCCAGTCTACAACAGTCAGCACTCTGGATGGCACTCGGTTAAGAAAATACGCCTGTCTGGTAACATTCTCTGTGGCACAAGTTGTAAGTGAAGTGAGTTTAGAGAAATGATGGATGCAGGTTACAAATCCAGTTAACTGGTAATTCTACAGAAGAGGGTCTAAATGCTCTCAATAATGCTAACAACATGTGAGCTGTTGTCTGACCTCTTTCACATTATTTTGCATTACCTAAAGTCCTGATAATGTGTGCCAGAAATTAAAGTGCTGATGTTGCAAGGATATATGTGAAAAATGAATGCATCATTGTAATCCACTTCTTGATCTGGTCATTGATAGATATACCCTTTGATTAAATTAATTTTCATTTCAAGTATTTCTCTTTCAAAATTCTTTATAATGCTTTTTGCATTTGTGGCCTATTCCACTCATCAGTTCCAAACAAGGTTCACTTCCTAAGGAAAAAAGTGAAAATTTAATTTCAATACCTTCTGTAGTGCAAACAAGCCTGGTGCCAGGGCATGGTAGTCAGCACGCTGGATAGTCCTCAGTGAATAAAATTGTTACCCAATGTTGTATATGAAATTAACAGCCTGTAATACACTATAAAAATCTTACCTGCAATCCATGTGAATTTGTTACAAAGGTGTTGCTATTGTAAAATCATCTATTCTCATTAGTAATAACAATTTGTGCTAAGGATGTTGCAACATTTGATAATTTGTAGAGTGTGCTAACAGTGCCATGAGTAATGTGGACATATCTTTGATATATACTGTTGAACTTATCCATATCTCACAATTATTCATATTGACAGTTATGCAATATATTGTCAACTCTGATGTAATGAGTAAGCATATGTACTGTGGCTAGAATGGTCTTGTGTCATTCTCTGTCTGTCCCCTTTCAGAGCAATTGCCATTACATTCAAGCTCTTTTATTCTGCACCTAAATACTACTTGTGATATTGCAAGTACACGTGAAAGTACAAATGTAGCATGCTAATTTTATAACTGATGTGTTCTTTGTTACATTTAACCATTAAATTAATGTTATTCTGCAATACAATGCAATTTTCTTTTCTCTTTTATTTTTTAACATCTGCAGTTGCACTTCACTCAGCAGTGCACAAACATGGTAAACTCTGTAAGGAAAAAAAGCAAATCATTTAATTTTAGCTGCCTTCTGTAGTGCAAACAAGCCTTTTACCATTGCATGGCCATCGGCACTGTGGATAATGCTTAGTGAAAAAAAATGTCAGGCAACTTTCCTTCAGGCAGAAGATGTAAGTGCAGTAAGTTTAGAGAATAAGGACAGCTAATACCGGTTTTGAATCCAGTTTACGAATAACTTTACAGAGGGAGTCAGAATACCCTTTATCAAAACTATGTTTAATGCAAAACAAATATCATTAATGCTTGCTACAGAAGGTCAAAATAATGTGTGTAAATTATGTTAAACATAACAATGATGATATTTAATGTAGAATGCACATAGATAGGTATGATATGCATATTTTAGTGATAATTCTTATTTGTGATCAGTTATTGCAAGTTAACACTGGATCATTTATTATACTGCTGGCTGTAATATACACCTTATGTGATGTTAACATTGTTATTACTGTTAGGAAGTCTGATGAATATATTTTCTTTTGAGTCATTGTTTGCAACTGTCCCTTCAAGCCAATAAAATTATGGTTGTGGAGTAACATTTCCTGTGTGGTGCATTGACATGATTCAGTTGTCTGTAAAATGCTTTTGGCATAGAACAAGGGTTCAAATACAGAAATATGTGAAAGTTATACGTAATGTTTTATTTATATTACTATTATGGGGTCTATGTTCAGACAGTGAAGAAAACTTCATCAAATGGCTATTCCGCAAACAGTAATCCATGTATGTCACTTTCATTAAAGAGTGAAATCATTGTAAAAAAATCATTGAAAGGTAATAGTTGGCCAACAACAAGCAAGTACCTTACTGTATAAGGCAAGCTAAACAAAACCTTTTAAATTTTGCCATTTTCCCCACTGTAGTACAATCTCAGAGTTGGTGTTAGGGGTTACATTTTTGTTGTTGGCCAGCTACTAACTTTTGATGATTTTTTTTACAATTATTTCACTCTTCAATGAATGAAAGTGGCACTTTGTTATTACTGTTCGTGGAACAGCTGTTCAATGAAGTTTTTCTTTTAATGTGTGAACATAGACCCACTATTATGTAAGTAAGTGCTGACTACATATCTTAGTAGCCCACCATTATCCTGCTTATGTCTCAATCTTGTTTCTACTTTTTGACCTCTGCTTGTTTCCTATTGAAATCATTTAATTCTACATTGCATGACAGATTACTTATCAGGAAAAACATAACAGGAACATACTACAAAGATGTTAAACAATGACCCAGAAAAATATAACATTCTTTGGCTGTCTGTATCACTTTCTCCACGTCTCTAACTTTCCCACTTGTGTATCATCACTTTTTATTGTTTCACATTTATTATTCTGCTGGATGTAATGTACACATCATGGGATTTTACAATTGTAGTGTGCATAATGAAAAATAATACATACATGATCCTTTTCTTCAGTTTGTTCTCAGGTTTGAACTTTGCAAAGTAGGAGTTTCTATGTGGTGTGGTTAGATAATAATACTCAGGTCTGTACATTTATTTTTGGAATACTGTCAAGATTCAAATTCAGATGCATGCCAATGTGTTCTTGAATGTTTTGTATGATTCCTTTCTGTGTAAGTGTTGGTTACACATTTTCTTGACACACCATTATCCTGCTGCTGTATTAATGTGCTGCTCCTTACTGGGAACACTGTCTTGTACAGACCTTCCCTGAATAATTATGATGACAAACCAAAGAGTAGCACAACACAAATCTGTGCAGAAATGAACCATAAGCTCATCTCTTAGTATGCCTGTATAATTGTATGGGTATACTTGTCTCCAAATGTGGACATCTTCCCACCCCTATTTTGCCATCAGATAAAACTTTTTGATCCCAAACTGTTTCTATAAGCATGTTTCCACCAGCAATAAAGTGATTGTTCACGTGTTTCATAATTAACATGCATCATACATATAATGAATAAATAACTGCAGCTGTAATGACAAATATCTAAATCATGACACCTGAAACATAAGCATAATAAATATCTGTTCTGTATTCAATCAGATTCAGACATGGTTGTATGTGTATATTGCTTATTTATGCAAATGTTGGCACATAACACCACAGACAACTGCTAATTCCCATTATAGCTTTAACATCCACCACACAAGTGAGCTTGTCAATGGTGAGCTTCAGGGAAAGAGTTAAATAAAAAAAAAAAATAAAACAGTTATTTGAGTAGGTTGTACAACTTATTTATGTGTTAATGGAATTTTGAAACCAAGGCATCTAGTTCTCAGAGTGATGTTGACTCATTCAATTCAGTCTGTTAATGTATCTCTTCATGCCAATGGTTGCACTTGAACTATTGTTACAATGGTGTATAACCTTTTTACACATAATCCAAGTGTTTGTATGGTCAATGAACATTGGGCAAGCATCTGCCAAGACAAGTGACAAGACAACTGACAGTGACACAATACATGGTTCTTGAATACACAGGTAGTACAGTCTTACCTATGGCAATCTAAGATGCTGTTAGAGTACTGCAACAGATCATCTTTACAGTTAGTTTAGAGGTACTTAAAAGAAGATCAGAGTCAACTTCTTTAACCCATTGAATAAAATGTTTGATTTACTACACAAAGGTATATTTTCCACAGCATTTCCAATATCTCAATATATCTTGTATTGCACTTCCCATATAGTTACAGCTGACAGCAATTAAAAACTGACCTCAGTGCGCATGACCTGTGGTCATTAAGCATTTAAATATTAGAGTATATCATCAGTGAAACTGCTATGATATTATGCTCTTTGTGAATGGGGGCTGAAGGCTGTAACTCAATGCAAACACTGCAGTAATCCTTTCCTATCCTGAACTTACAATAAGAAAGCAATTAAGATTGTGTTTTGTGATCCTGGAGAGAGTCAGTCTGACCTACATCTTGTTAGCTGTCCTTTTTAAAATACCACTTTGTGAAATGTTTAAGTCAGACAAAAAATAAAAAATGTACTAGACAGGATAGTTTTATATGTTGATTAATCTTGTGCCCACTGACCATCTAACCTCCCCAAACTTTGGAGGGCCATTATCCAGGCAGACCTAAGGGCATTTTTCTTTTAGGTCCTAGCCATTCCATTTGTTTGCCTGATAAGGAAGGCTACCGCACTCACAGTCAGTTTGGTGAGCTTAATGCATGCCCTAAGACTGCCCCACAATGTAATTGACCCTTATCCGAGGGACTAAAGCATGAGATGTTTCTATTTCACCCCCCTACTCCGATAGACACACCCATTCACCCCACATTAGCTCCAACAGGTACTAGTCACTAACTGAATATGAATCACCTGAGTCACGAGGCTTTATCCCTCTAATACAAATGCAGCTGGCTCTGCAGAACAGTTATTGGTGCAATTAGTAATGGCAATGCCAGACTTTTCCTTGCAGAAATTGTACAGCATGTAACTATTTATATAACAAATCTACATATAAACATCCTACACTAGGATTTATAATTGATATAGATTTTTATGCTGACTGCAGAACACAAAATTTGGTTTATTTCAGCTTCTGCACTGTCTGTCATGCCTTTTATATGGGCAAAACCAATAGGTGTCTAAAGGAACGTATCCTTGAACACCTTAGAGATATAAGAAATAAAAAAGACACAAGTACTTTAGCAAAACATGTGGAAGAAGAAGATAGGAAACATATTTTTAATTTCATGGTTTTAGAAATAATAAATAAAAGTAAGAGGGGAGGTGATATAAGGAATAAGGTAGAGGAAGCCGAACAAAGATGGATTTTATTACTTCAGGCAGATAGTTCTCCTGGACTGAACAATGCTGTTTCCTTGAAACCTTTTTTTAAAATCCAGACCACTAAAACATTAAGTAATATGGATTATTACATAAAATGTGTCTGTTATATGTATATTTTATTTCATCTTATGCAGAATATAAGGCAAATTAATGTACTGATGTATACAATTTTAATTAGTCTATGTCATAGTTCTATATGTGTTTTCATTGGTTGAACCATATTTTAAATACCAATGTTTTAACTATTTTTGAGTCTGAAGAAGTGATCAGCTGACTTAGATCGTGAAAGCGCTTACTCTTGTTTAATAAAGTGGTGTGAAACTGCAAGTGAACCGTTTCCTACCTTGACTACTACATCTCAGTTACAACTTTTGGTTTTATAAAGGGCACTACTGTGAAGCTGCAAGTGATTTATTTCCTGACGTGGATTATTCCATTTTTATCTTCAGCTGTGGTCTAACCATTGGTCTTTTCATATTTTTCGCTTGCGGTGTATACCAGGCGTTTATCCAGCTTTTGTTTTCTTTCACGTGATTAATGAAATTAGGTTGTAAGCTGATAACTAAAACTGTATGATCACAGGGATGCAGATTATATGGCTTGGATAAAGGTCCCTAAGGAGCTGCATTTCTCTACAATATCACAGGAAAAGACTGTTGGAGGCAGTGAAAAAGTCATCTCTGAAGTGCCCTTGGCAATGCCTGAGTTATTTAGTAACCTGATTATACATAATGAAAACTGGGCTGCTTCACCAGCAGACAAAACTACACTTGTGCAAACCACTTTGTCAATGGGTCACCAAGAGTAAGAGTCATAATGTTGCTTGCCAACCACAAACCACCTTTCCAAAACTTAAAAACTTTAATTCAGCAGTTTCCAGTAAAGTAATTGATAAAATATAGAATGTTAAGCATTTTCATCCACCATTATATCCATGGACTTCCTCAGAACAACACAAAGGTAAAACAGCGTGTTACCACTTAGTTGCCACCCCTAACATAAAAAATGGAGGAAACAGTGTCATCCAGGAAATTTTATTTCTTAATTTTATTTTATTTCTTAAAGACACACAACCTGCAAAATTAAATACATCACATTTGTAAAAAGTGAGTTCAATCACAAATCACTTCTACAGTTTTGAATTGTCAAAATTTATAAATAATCAAAGGTAGTCCAAGTAATTCCCTTTAAATTATGTCACCTCAAGTTTGAATTTGATACTTTATGAAACAAATATTTATGCATGTATATTTGTACTTATAACTGTTTCATTTAATATAAAATTCTTAATTGTTTCAGCCACTCAAGATTGTGAATACATAAATATGTAACAATATAAAAAGGTAATCGATCTATATCATTTAATTTCTTATCAGGTGATCTTTTCAATGGTGGTTTTTGAAATCTTTACTAAAATTAATTGTTGCATTAGAAGATGTCTTACTTTGCAACTATTCCAAATCCATAGCCCTGAGTTTCAAAACACTAGTAATCAAAATATTGTCATTTAAACATGGTCCTGAGAGTTTAGACGAAACTGCCAACTTAACTCTGATTCCAAAAAAATTTTACATGACCCCCCCCCCCGAGAATTAGGTGTCTCTTTCTCTAACACCACAAACCTAAACGTTTTGAAAACAGAACATACTCTCATGTGCTTGTAGATCACATTGTTGTCATCCTTCCTGCGAATACCATAAAGATGTTCATAAATGTGCCTATTCAAACTCCTTTCAGTTTTAACTATCTCGATTCCAGATAACATCAGCACTGCCAAATCCAATGACCAACTAAATGTGATAATATTGTAAAATCCCTATTTATGAAATCATCAAAGCTATTCTATACTTGACATCACTAAATGGTTACTTTTATTTACAACACAATATTTCCTACAAAAAGAAAAACAGGTGAATGTTCTGAAGTTTTTTTGATATCCAAGTATACCTGTATTAATAATGTATCATATTAAGTTATGAGCCATAAAGGTTTTCTGCTACATAACAGTATTGTGATCAGGGACAATTGCAGTGCATACTTGAAAGATTGATTTCACTGCATGTTGAGATTTTTATACATCTAGAGGCAAGGTTTTCATAAGATTGTGGAGTAGCATAACATTGTTAAGGAAAACATATTTACCCCATGATAAGGCAATCACATTTTCTGCTCCCTACTCATTTGCCCAAATGTGTCCGATTTAGGAAAGAAGGAAAGCATGTCACAAGTTGTACACATCTGCAAAAATAAAAAACACACATCAGTGTAGTATATCTCTTTTTAAGTAGTAAGTGAAGATTATTAGGTTTTAAAATTATTTACTGAGCCATAATTTTTGTGGTACAGGTGAATAGCAGCTGATTAATTCCAGAAATTCCATCACATGTGGCTCATGTAAGAAACAGCTGAAGAATTTTCTTTACAAATAAGAGTAGCTATTTTGAACAGCTCTCTGCTCAGCATGACATCTAATGGCAACAGTATAACCTAAACATTATATATAATAATAATACTGCAAAACTAACTCCTACATAAGTAAAATGGAGTCTGTACACTCAGCATTTTTATGGTAAGGATAACTGTAATTTGCCTACATTATGAAGAACAAAGGATTTTCTTTTTAAGACAATAATGGGTAAGTATTTTCCAAGAAAACAGAAGAATATTTGTGGTATTAGTGATAGCAGATAGAACCTATAATTACAAGGTAGTATTTACTTCAGCAAGACAACACTGGTGCCACTGCCATTCATACTAGGCTACCTGCTCTTTCAGGCCATTTGAGCCTAGCCAGTTACCCCATGCAAGAATCAAACCCTGCACCTTGAGTCTGTAAGGTAAACACCTTAAACATTAGGCCAGCCTCCCACCCTCCAAGGAGATATTTGTGTAATCATCTCTTCTGTCCCTAAACTTGCATTTGTTCTCTTGAAAAATCAACCGAGCTATGAATGATACTTTAATTTAATTTTTGACAGAAAGGTAGCTGATATAAATGCCCTTTTGCAGCAATTACCAGGAACTTCTAAGCAAGAGAAAAATCAGTACAATACAGGTGTAGTGCTACATACAATAATCACAGCAGAGATAGTAAGACAAGTAAGTACAGCAAAAATCAGAGTATGAAGCAATGAACTGCATACAAATGTATTTATGGAGCAGAAGCACAAAAACAAAGTTCTTCAAACCTATCAACTGCCAGTAACTAGAAGAGTATACAAATGTGTTGAAGAGCAAGAAAGGTCAAGATGTTACACAGAGACCACTTCAGTACAGTGCAGGATGTTTTGCATAAGGTATCGTGTAAGAACAAATATTAGCTATCTATTACTAATGACATACTATAACTGTTTGTTGGAGATGGTGAGGAGAGGATGGGTGTGCTTATTATGGCAGACATGAGGTACACAGCAGGTCCATTCAAAGACACAATCCCTCAAAGTAGGGGAGGCACTGCAAGAGACAGACCATGGGGAGGAACTCTGATGCCAAAGCCTTTGCTTGTAGCTCTCATCATGAATGCCAAGAGAATTCACTATTACTGAGGTGAAACATGGGTCCCAGGTGATGCAAGCTGCTCTTCCCCCTCCAGACGAGACATATTGTGGCCATCTCATATATCTCATACACCCTCATTGTTGGAATGTCAGCAAGAACACAAACAACCCTTCTGGTTGCCTGTGTGGCAGTCCCTTGGAACAGCTCTTGATCTCATACTGCTGGTACCTAGTACAGGGGAACAAATGGGTAGAGAGTCTGACCTGGGTAAATCTGATGGTCAATAGAGAAGGGGTTAAAAAAGCACAAATATTAAGTGGTTTATAGTATGAAATTATACAATTTTCACTACAATTTATTTTTAATTCAGCTGAAACCATTAAGCACACTCTTTAAAACCTGTCACATGACATTCATATGTTATATTATACTCCTGCTATTGAACTGCTTTCCAAATGCATTTTAGCCCAAGAACATTGTAATAAATCATTCACCCTCATAAACGACTCTCTACACACTGATAGCGAGCAACCCAGCCAACCAACCAGTAGTATGTCCCATCTGAGCTGCACTTTACTTTACTAACTACTTTTGCTAATTTGTTAAATATACATGCCTTTAATGACATCCTTGTATACAACCCTAATATTCCCGTATTCCTTGCACTACCCTGAGTTAGCAGTTTCACATCACTATCCAAATACTCCAAACTTAACAAATGCTGTATAACTTTCTTATGAATTACTATTACTAATCTTCTGCCATGATCCCTTATTCTGTTACAATCTTTTTCAATGTCTAATTTATTTATTTGATAACAGGCTGTTCTGGTGTCTGTTTTCAGCTATGATCTAGTCCTGGGCTAAATTCGTAAAGAATAAGTTATATATTTCATAAGCAATCACTAGTAGTTCTGCATGCCATAGTATACATACAGTAATATAAATTTCTCACAAATACTGGAATTTTCATCTAAGAGAGATTGAAAAATGATTCAAATGTCTGGCATGTGATTTATACAACAATATACAGTTTACAAGTAAAAGCATAAATGTAGTTCAGATCTTAAGGAAAATCACAATGGAAAAATAAGAAACAGGTTAGTAGGGACAGTGAGCTTGGAGATCTGCAGAATATATCTAGCCTGTGTTACAGAAACATTTTATTTATTTTATATTATTTATTCTTACAGGGATAGGCCCACTTAGACCAATGGCCTCTTTTCAGAGGGCACTCCAGGTGGCATTCATATTGATTATGAGAGATCTGGCCACAGAAGAGGTCATTAGGGTGAACAATTTCCAAAGGAGGTAAAGTGGTGGACAGGTCTATTATTTGAAATATACCAATCAAACAACTGGAATTTTCAGTAGAGGATGTGCGTTCCTTGATACAGCTGGGTCAGGAAAGATTTTGTGAATTAACATTTGAGAACTTGGAGCTTCTACATGCCTTTTTTTTTTTTTTTTAATAAACTGACTTCTAATTTGGATTTTTACCTGGGAATAAATATAAATTTGTTGCTCCTATACATAAATCAAAGTTGATAGTTCCATTTAGTACTGATGTACTGACTGAATCTAAAGTTTTGAAATTTTTCAAAAGTTTTGTAAAACTATTCATAGCATTCAAAAACATTATGATGACAGGGGTATTTGGACTTCGATTTGAAAACTGTGGGTAATGCTGAATGAACATGACGGCCACATTTCAATGCATTCCTTGAGTAGCTGATGGGCAAGAGGTGTACAGCAAGGTATGATATGCAGGGCAGCCAAAAATATGTTTCCATCTTATTAGTACATGCCCCAAGAAGCAGTGTTGAAAAGGCAGATGATTTGGACATAATAGCTTATGTGTTTTGGTCTTCACTATTTGTACTGAAAAAGGTCACACATGGGTGAAGTGTTCTGTTTCTAACCCTGTTGATGTTCTGTACGCAACCTCTCAGGAGAAGATATTTATCTCAGCAGAAAGGAATGAGGAAATGGAGGAAATGAAAGAGGACAAGGCAGGAAAAAGGGGAGCAAGGAGAAGTGGCAGAATTATTCACAGATGCTATGTGCAAAGGTGAGATCAGTGAGGAAGATCATGGAGAGAGTAAACAGGATGATTATCAAGCTATGGATGTAGAATCACAGAGTGTTGTTGGTCAGGATGAGGAAGCAGATAATATGACAAATGGTAGTAGGAAAAAATGCAAGAAAATCTTCTAATAAAGAAAGATACAAAGAAGGGTAAGGGATAAATTGCTCTATCCTTTCCCTTAATGTTAACAGTATGATTAAGAAAAATGTAAATGTAATGCATTTATACTTTGCTAGTATAAAACAATTAGGAAGGACATAATGTGTTTATTGGATATTAGCTCACTAACATTAAATCGTGTGGCGCATGCATGTAGATACCTATTCAGCAACATCAGATATACACTTTCTAGACATTTTCATTCTTCACCCAGAAAATAATGGCAGTTTCAGATTGTCGAGCAGAAGCAGAAGTATTTTGATTAATAGTTTTGTATGCCAGAACTAAAATAAGGAAGTGTACAACTTTGTTTGTAAGCCCAGTTATCATAATGGGTGGTGTTAACTGTGATCACCATTGTCAGCATCAGGACAATGTAGATGTATGGACTTGCAAAGCTGTTTTACCAGACTTTGATAGTGCTTGCACAAAATCAAATGTATACATATCATATGGGTACAAACTGATGTTTTTCCTTCATGGTTATAGTCTGTTGAAAGTGTGGATTGGAGGGTGAGGGATTTCTGACCACAAAACTATATGGGTAATGTTTCTCATGGAAAAGGAGGTACTCTGGGAAGGGAAAGGTGTAAAAAAATGACTGTATGCTGGAAGTAGGTATTCTGTTAATTACTTTGTAAGTCCTAGAAAGGGGGGGGCATGACACAGTATCTTTTCAGAGACCTTCTGAGTGTGAGGGAGGCATATCCTTAGTGTCAGACTGACCCTATGCACCCACAGACAGTGCCTCTTCATCTCTCTGATCATCATCAGAGGCTACCAGTACTCTGACATCAGGCAGTAGAAGTTCCACAGTACCAGTAGCAGTATCAGCTGTGATAACAAGTAATCAGCACAACATAGGGTCATAGGATCACAGGAGGTTACTAGGCTAATGGCTCTGGGGCCCTTACAACCCTAGCCAAGAGTTTATTCCCAAAAAAGAAACCTCAGTCAGCACCGGTCACCCCTGTGAATGAGAACACAGGTGGAACCCCATGGGACAAATTTGTGGTTTCCCATCCAAACATCAAAGTTGTGCTTAAAGAGGCTCAGTGAGGTACTCTATTTGATGTGTATGGGAAATCTATTCCAAAGAAGGGGTAGCCTCTGGGAAACAAACCTGTCTCTCCAGCAGGTTTTGTTGATGTTGCATACTAGATTTAGGCCTTTCAAGCGGGTAATGTATGAGGAGCATCTGTAGTAGGGCAGGGTCCGAGATTGCTTTGTAGGTGAGACACAGATCACCTCTGAGCAATCTGTATGATACCAAGCAGAGTGGTAGCGATTTGAGCCTTTCTGCATAGGACAGGTGTTGGAGGACATGGATTCTCTTTTTTAGGTATTTCTGTGGCCTTTCCAGTTGGTGCAGATGCTTGGAGAGGTACATACCAAACAGGGTGTTAAACTCAATTATTGGCCAAATGAGGGCGGATTACAGAGAGGTAATAACCTCCTTTTTTCTGGATGCAATCCCTTTACTTATGAGATGAACCAAATAAAAGGCTTTTCTGACCATTGCTCCTACATGATGGTTGAACATGAGACTGTTGTCAACCTGAGTACCCAGGTCTCTCAGCACAGGTTGTGTGCTTAGGGGTTGCCACTGATGTGGTAATCAGTAGAGGCTGTGATTTTGCAGAAAGGTATGATAACACATTTTTGTGTTTAGCTTAAAGCCATGACATTGGCACCAGTCATTTGTTGCGTGAGACCCACTTGCAGGGTGTTAACAGCATTCGGGGAGTCAGTGACAGCACCCAACTTGCAGTCGTCTGCAAACTTGGTCAGCCACAGGCCGCTTGTCTTTGCCTGGACCTCTGAGAAGTAGATGCCAAACAGAAGGGGTCCCAGGACAGATCCCTGGGTAACACCACTAGTGACAGGCCTGTTGTCAGAGGTCGAGACACTTTTATGACCTTCCTTGTGGGTCCTACTGGTGAGCCAGTTGGCAACCCACCTGATGAGATAGGGATTTATGCCATGTTGTGTTAGCTTTTTTATGATTCCTGAGTGGGGGTTGTGTTAAAGGCCTTCGTCAAGTCAAGGTAAGCTCTATGTACTGGCTTTCCCTCATCCATGGCCTTGGTGACAGTCTCGAAGAAGTCAACCAGGTTCAACAGGCAAAATCTGCCCTTAACGAATCTGAACTCGATGGGGGTAAAGTGCTTGGAGGTTGCTTATGTCCTCGTTTATGCGATCCATAATAATATGCCCCATGGCTTTACAGATCAGACTTGTCAAGCTAATGGGGTGATAGTTTGCACCTTTGTGCAAAGAGATGACAGTGGCAGTTCTCCATTCAGCTGGAATAAAGCCTCTACTTAGGCTGTGGTTGAATAGGGTGCTCAATGACGAAGGTAGTTCTTGCTGGAGATGGTGCAAAATACAGCCTGGGATACTATCAGGTCCCATGGAAGATGTGTTCTTTGCCTTGGATAGGGCCTTTAACACTTGATCTATGGAGATGTGAGGTAAGGGACAAGTATTGGGCATGCCAAATGGGCCTTTGGGGGGTGACAGGGGGTGAAGTGTGAGCTGAACCTATTTGCTAGCAGGTTGGCTAAGTCAGCAGAATCAGTGTAAGTGATACCGTTAAGTACTAATTCAGAACAAACCTGGGCTTTGCCATGCAGGTTCATGACGTAACTGAAGAAGGCCTTGTGGTTTCCTTTTGTTTCAGAGGCTAGTTTCAATTCATAACTGGCTTTAGAAGTTTTCAGGAGTGACCTAATTTGCTTGTTGAGGCTAAGGAGGGAGTTTTTTCCAATTTGGAATTTGTTCGTTTTTACCATTGGACAACAGTTTTTTTTCCTTTCGTTGTAAAGCCTGTTGATAGAGGATGCCCACCAGACAGGTTTGTGCTTCCTTGAGGAGCAGGTTTTACTTCTATTGGGTATGGCTGAGTCCATGCAGTTGTACAGGTGCTTGTACTGCATTGGTGTACTGTTCAGCATATTTGTCTGTATCCTCTGGCTGGGTTGTGGTGTGAAGCTACTGATACCCTCCCTTAGGAGGTTGTAGTCAGTTTTTGAGAAGTTTTTTAGTCTATTTATGTCTGCAGGGGGTTGGGTGGGACTGAAACTTTGCATGAGATAGACCAATGGTCTGATCTCACCTGGGAATAACTTAATATGGGAGTGGTGCAGCGGTCGCTGATGCTGGTGAGAACCAAGTGCAGAATGTTATCTCACCTTGTGAGGGATGAGACAAGCTGGTCTAGTGTGTTAGAACTGATGAACTAAAGGAATTGTTGTGTGAGAGCATCAATGCAGAAATAGTTCACCCAGTCTATGGTGCGGTAGTTGAAGTCACCAAGGATCAGGGTGCTTGGGGGCACCTTGATGGAATCAAGTAGGTCCAGGTAGGAGGAGTGAGTGTCCTGAGTCATGGAGGGGGGTCTATAGCTGGCTATAACTTGGATGGGTGTTTTGCCAGCTATCATTTGCACCTGGAGTAGTGCCAGTGCATCATGCTGGCAAACAGTCTGGGAGGTGTGCCTGTCCTTAATGAAGATGAAGACTCCACCACACTTAGTCATCCTGACCTCATATTGGGGTCAGAATGTATGGAATGAGTTATAGCCTCACAGCTCTCCACAGCTCTGAACCAAGTTTCCTTGACTGCATAGATGTAGTCATCTTCCAGTGTGAGGAGAGCCTCCAGTGAGTGCATTTTCAGGTTAAGGCCCCTAGCATTAAGCAGCATGACCTTTAATTTGCTTTTTGACGTATCTTTTATGCTGGAAGATTTGTCTTTGGGACATTGCCTTACAAAAGGCACAATGGGGGAGGCAAAAGCCTTGGCCAGGATCCAGAATCCCAAGAGTGACAGATGGAGGCCATCTCTGGCAAAGTACTGAGGCCTGTCAACTATGTCATCCCAGGCAGATAGATACTGGATCCCCATTGGAATGACACCAGAAACTAAGCCAATTGTTGAAGTCAATTATTTTTTGTTGCTACTGTGGTATCATTCTTGGAGAAGGTAGGATGCTGCTTAGAGCTAGAGTCATACCTGCCTGGGATACATACTCTCCGAGCTCAATCTTATTTCTCTTCATATAGACTAGGAAGGTACATCTCAAGCCATTCACACCAACATTGACAATGACATAATCATACTTACTGTATACATGTTGTGGAGAGACTTAAGTGGATGTGTGATGTGGTGGATTCTGGCACCTGACAGACAACTGATTGTGACCTCCTTGTCAAGCCTGATAAGGGAGACATTGGTGTGTCTCACAATTGAGTCACCAATCACTAGTATGTTTGGTTTATTGTTATGCCTTATGGGCTGTGTTGGTTTGTTGTCATGGCTTATGGGCTGTGTTTGTGAGACACTTGTGTGTTGTCTGTGGTGTGTGATGTATTTGGTGTTGTGTGTGGAATGATTGTGCATGCGGAGGTCTCTGTTGTTTAGGTAAGTTTTTATTTAGGGCTTCTGCATAGGTGGATGTGTGTTATGCTTGGCTATGTGATGTGAGTGGTGTGGTATTTGTGCTGGCAATCTCCTCTTTGCTAGGATTACTGGCTGTGTCACGCGAGAGCATAGATTTCAGGCTACTGATGTAGATGCATTTCCCACAAGTAGAATTATGTGCTAGGAGAAGAGGTCTGTCAGTAAACATGAGGCAGTTGCTACACTGTCTCAGTATGCCCATGTCGACCAGGCTGACAGGAGAAACTGATGGGAATTTTCCAGACATAGTGTTCTGAATACGTGGGCACACTAATAGAGAGGGGGGTTTGTAAAGCTTTGTCCACAAGAGTGTAGACCACAAAGAACTACTTAAATGTAAAATAACTGGCCTGAAACACAAGTGCTAAAACCAAAACTAAGATGCTTAGAATAGCAGATAAATTTAAACAGGCTACTAACAAGCAGTAATAAATGCAGCAGAATAAGAGCACTTGAGCACTTAAGGACATGCAGAAAATCAAAATAAGGTAATCAAGTGGGAAGAACACAATTATAGTAAAAGCAGGTAAATAAAGTATAATTTGTTTAGGTGGAGAGGGAGGAAAGAAAGATAATTCAAGATTAAGAAACTATGGGGGTTGGCCTTCCCAAATGCTCTCTCTGTACACAGTAGACTTATTTGATGAGATAAGACTGTGGGGAGTGTCCACAATCAAAGAAGCAAGGGGTAGTCCTTCCCAAATGATCTCACTGAACTCAGCTGAGTGAGCAAATGAGATGGGAATGAGAGGAGTGACCAACATTAATTTTACAGCAGGGGCAGACAATTCCAAAGCCATCCAATTTAAGAGTACAACAACACTTGCATGGGAGGGTGAGGAAAACAAACAAAATGCAGACACAGACAAGCAATATACAGTATTCAATCAAGTAAATAAATAAATGCAATGCAGTTTTGTTAACTATCACTGAAACAGATCAAGTGCAAAAATGTATACTTATATCAGATTGGTCTATCCAGGTGGTTATAGAATCAGTCACAGCCAGGTAATCATCTCTGCTAAATCAGCTTTGCTACTGAGCACAATTTCACAGAAATGTAAGTCTTTATGCCAGTAACATAAAAAAAGATAGGCCCTCAGGCAATCAGATAAACACAAAGAAGTGCTGAACAGTAGCTTTCATCTTGAGTGGGATGACTTCACAGATAGTAAAGCAACCCCACTGTGAAACCAGCTGGCTTACACATCAATTGCTGAACTAACCCTGAGAAACAAAAAGCAGACAGAGGCCAGCAATAAACAATGAAGCAAATAAATAAAAGCAGTACAGCTTTGGTAACAAACGCTAAGACCAGCAATATTTAATATTCAGTCAAGCAAATAAACAAATGCAGTGCAGTTTTGTTAACTATCACTGAAACAGATTAAGTGCAAAAAGTATAGTATCACCTTGGCCTATCCAGATAGTTATAAAATCAATAACAGCCAGGTAATCATCTCTACTAAATCAGCTCTGCTACTGAGCACAATTTCACAGAAGGAAATAGAATTAAACAAAATTAAAAACTTATGTCATGTGAAATTTATATTAAAATTAAGAGATTTTAATGCAATGAAAACAAGTAACTTTCAGTTACATATATATCATATATACATTAATAAGAATACACAGTGTGCTTACCATGTGTAGATTGTCATGCAAAGAGAATCAATGTTCTTACATATAAGAAAGGGAGATTAAACACAGAACATCACAAAGCAAATGACACACGAAATAGAAAACAATCCCCTTTACAGCTACAGAATAAGTCACAGCTCATACAAACCTTTACTGTCCAGTTGACTCCCCCAAACCCCTCTTTTCTCCTTCTGTAACACCCTCAATGTCTCTTCTACTCAAGCCTTCTCACCCTCTCTCTCTCTATATATATATATATGACATACATGCATATATATATATATATATATATATATATATATATATATATATATATATATGCATATAAATGTATATATATATATATATATATATATTTAAGCATATTGCATACCTGGAGAGTCTGCATTAGATAAGACGCACGTGGGTCATCTTTCACATCAGCCCCAACATCAATGACTCTGGGTCATTGTTTTTACATATATGATGGTATGTTTAATTTGTATTTTCATCATACTAAAGAAGGGTGATTTGATGTGAAAGCTTTGTGAATTTTAACCTTGTGGATTTTAACCTTTGTGGATACTAAGCTGATATTTCTGACTTCACTGGTCTGGCCTTTTTGTTTTAGTTTTTTTATTTTTGAATATGTAAGTCTATGATCTCTGACTGCATTTGCAACATTGACAATCTGCTCTCAGATATGGTCATGGGAGGATTTATCACATCTGCCTCTCTCTAAGAGGAAAGACCCATGTCACATACTGCTTGAATGATCACATAATTCTCAGGATCACTGTATGGTGGTTTACAGGGTGCAGATGTCTCAGGTGCCATAGTCCTATATAAGAGAAAATATAAAAAGGAAAAATACATAATTAACCCAAAAATCATTATTAACAAAACAAATGTCTACAAATGTATCCATCTATCATACACAAAATAACCGACAAGGTCAGACTCCATATGTGAACACACAACTTAATACAGATCCCCTACAAACAAAGGAAAAAAAGCTAAGACGACAAGCATTTCTGTAACTCCATAGTAAACTGCAGCATTAAAAAATAGCATGTACCTTTCAAGAAAAGATGGTTAACACTTTTGTGGGATATTTACGTCTGTGGAGGTCAGCTAGGTAAACACAACTTTATGTTCTAATAATACAAATAATCCCTGCCTTTGCTAATAAGTAATAAAACAATCTTCTGAACTAACTGGTCAGCTTCCTAAATTAAACTTTCCATTAAATGTCAACTAACACTTAGAAACATTCTGATGTTAAAATACTAGATATGCCAACAGCTTTTGAAAAAGTGCAGAGAGTAAACCAAGAGTTGTATTGTGAAATGCAAATCCATCAGTAATGTTAAAATACATCAGTATGAAAAAAAAACAGCAACATACCTTTGCAGCAAATTAGTTATGAACCAGAAACAAGTTTTTTAAAGCAAATTGCAGTATCAAGTTGTCTGTTTCCAAACAGCCTCCCCTACCATTATAGCAAATTCAGCCCTCTCAGCACTGTGAGTATGCAAATGAGGTGTGAACTCATTACAATCTGCACTTAGTGCAGGGCAGATAAACATGGTGTAAGGACCTACATGATTGCCTGCACATGCCCTAGCAGTGCAAGGATGAGCACGGAGAAGTGCTCATCTATTGAGGTCTTGCAAGTGTGAATGACTAGTCTCAGTGGAGGAACAATCAGGGTTTCACAGTCAGTTCTCTTTAATATACACTTATCAAGGGTGTGCCAAGGAGAATAGACTTACAAAAAAGTATGTGAGTACATTGACTGACTTAGGAGATCAACATTGGTAATATTTCTATAAATTGCTTATGACCATATTGTTGGCCTCTGAGTAAAGTTACTATGCAATTCTAAGGAAGTACATTACTCATTGAACATATATCAGCATCAAGGTAAATTGCATAGCAGGCTTGTTAGGGAAGCATAAATGAGGGAATTATGCTCACAAAAAAAAAGACCTGCAGTGTTCCAAATTTTTGTTTTATATTGTGTGAGGAAAGATTATCTTAACTGTTCAATTCCAGACAGGTTGCTATTTGTGTGAACATATAGATCTTTAAGAAACATATCTTCATGTTGCAAGACATCAAAGTTGAGGAAACATCAGAACTGTGAATTTTAACTACTTGTTTCATAACATCTTCTCTACTGAAGTATATATTTTTAAATTTTCTCTTCATTGTTTGCCCACCATTTGGCATTGAACACTCTTGACTGACAATGGTCCCTAGTAGTGAGCAATGCTTCACTTTTTAAGGAAAAAGTGAAACTTTAATTTTGGACATATTCTTCAGTGGAAGCAAGCCTTGTGCTGATATGCATCAGTCAGCACTCTGGATAGCACTCAGTGAAGAAAATACACCTGTCTGGTAAAATTCCCTGTGGCACAAGGTGTAAGTGAAGTGGGTTTAGAGAAATGATGATGCAGGCTGTAATTCCAATTAGCTGGTAATTTTACAGAATGGGTCTAAATCCTATGTACACAATATTGCTAGCAACATGTGAGCTCTTCTCTGTTCACTTTCACATTATTTGGCATTACCTAGAGCCCTGATAATGTGTGCCAGAAATTAAAGTGCTGATGTGGCAAGGAGATATGTGAAGAATGAATTTGCCACTGTAATCCACTTCTTGATCTGGTCATTGCTTGGTATATCATTTGACTGGACTAATTTTCCTTTCAATTTTTTTCTCTTTCAAACTTGTTTAGAAATGCCTTTTTGCATTTGTGGTCCACTCCACTCAGCAATTCCAAACAATGTTTGCTTCCTAAGGAAAAAAAGTAAGAATTTAATTTCAGTGCCTTCTGTAGTACAAACAAGCCTGGTACCAGTACATGGTAGTCAGCACTCTGGATAGTACTCAGTAAATAAACATTGTCACCCAATTTGTATATGAAAGAACAGGTTAATGTCTGTGATACACTATAAAAACCTTACCTGTTGTCCATGTGAATTGATGTTAACAAAGGTGTTGCTATTGTAAAATCAGCTCTTTTCATTAGTAATAACACTTTGTGTTATGGATGTTGCCACATATATTTTATAGAGTGTGCTAACAGTGACATGAGTAATGTGGATATATCTGACATATATGCTGTGGAACATATCCATATCTCACAAGTATTCATATTGACACTTATGCAATATATTGTAAACTCTGATATAATGAGTAATTGTATGTACTGTGGCAAGAATGATCCTATGTCATTCTCTGTGTGTCCCCTTTCAGAGCAATTGCCATTATATGAAATCCTGATGATGTGTAACCTAAATAATACTTGTGATGCTGCAAGTACATGTGAAAAGTATGAGTGTAGTATGTCAGTTCTGTAACTCCTGTGTTCTTTACTACATATAACCATTAAATGAATGTTACTCTGGAATACAATGGAACTTTCTTTTTTTTTTATTTGTCACTCAGCAGTGCACAAACACTGTAAACTCTGTAAGGAAAAAAGTAGAAATTTAAATTTTAGCTGCCTTCTGTAGTGCAAATGAGCTGGTCACCAGTGCATGGCCATCAGCACTGTGGATAACGCTCAGTGAAAAAAATGCACCTGTCAGGTAACTCTCCCTCAGGCAGAAGGTGTAAGTGCAGTAAGTTTAGAGACTGAGGACAGCTAATACTGATTTTGAATCCAATTTACAAATAACTTTGCAGAGGGAGTCAGAATGCCTTTTATCACAACTATCTTTAATGCAAAAAATATTTCATTAATGCTTGCTACAGAAGCTCAATATAATGAGTGTAAATTATGTTAAACATAACAGTGATGATATTTAATGTAGAATTCACATGCATAGTTATAATATGCATAAGTTTTTGTTATAATTCTTATTTGTGATCACATATTGTAAGTTAGCACTGGATCATTTATTATACTGCTGGTTATAATGTACTGCTGGTTGTAATGCACACCCTATATAATGTTAAAATTGTCATTACTCCGATGAAGCCTGATGGCTATATTCTATTTTGCCTCACTGTTTTGTGACTGTATATGCAAACCAATAAAATTACGGTTGTGAAGTAATATTTTCTGTGTGGTCTGTTGACATAATTCAATTGTCTGTAAAATGATTTGGCATAGTAACAAGGGTTTAAATCCAGAAATATGTGAAAGTCATAGGTAATGCTTTATTTATATTATTATTATTATGGGGTCTATGTTCACACATCAAAGAAAAACTTCATCAAATAGCTATTCTATGAACAGTAATCCACAAATGCCACTTTCACTGAAGAGTGAAATCATAGTAAAAAAATCACTGAAAGGCAATAGTTGGCCAACAACAAGGAAGTAGTACATTGTATAAGGTAAACTAAACAAAACCTTTTAAAATTTGCCCTTTTCCCCACTGTAGTGTGATCTTGGAGTTGGTATATATAGTTAGTGGTGTGTGGGGGGTGCAGTCCCCCACCTTCATGGGTTATCTCCTTGTTGTTGGCCAACTACTACCTTTCAGTGATTTTTTTACGATTATTTCACTTTTCAATGAAAGTGACATTTGGTGATTACTGTTCATGTAATAGTCATTTGATGACATTTTTCTTCAATGTGTGAATGTAGACCCACTATTATTTAAGCAAGTGTTGACTGCATGTCTTAGTAATCCACCATTATCCTGCTTATATCTCAATCATGTTTCTACTTTTTAACTCTGCTCGTTTCCTGTTGAAAACATTTGATTGTACATAGCATGACAGATTACTTATCAGGAAAAACATAACAGGAACACACTACAAAGATGTTAAACAATGGTCCAGAAAAATATAAAATTCTTTGGCTGTCTATCAGTCTCCATGTCTCTATCTGTTCTCACTTCTGTATCATAATTTTTTACTGTTTCACATTTATTATTCTACTGAATATAATGTACACATTACAGGATTTTACAATTGCCATGTGTGCAATGAAAACTAATACATACATTTTCCTTTTCTTCAGGCTGTTGTCGGTTTTGAACTTTGCAAAGTAAGAGTTCCTATGTGGTGTGGTTAGATAATACTCAGGTATGTTTTGTATGATTTCTTTCTGTGTAAGTGTTGGCTACACACCATTATCCTGCTGCTACATTAATTGTGAACACTGTCTCGTACAGACCTTACCTGAATAATTCTGATGACAAACCAAAGAGTAACAACACAAATATGTACAGAAATGACCCATAAGCTAATCTCTTAGTATGTCTGCATAATTGTATGGGTATACTTGTCTTGAAATGTCAACTTCTTCCCACCCCTCTTGTGTCATCAGATAGACCTCCTTGATTCAAAACTATTTCCATAAGCATGTTTCCACCAGCAATAAAATTATTGTTCATGTGTTAAATAATTAACATGTATCATACATATGATGAATAACTGCAACTGTAATGATAAATATGTAAATCATGACACATGAAACATGTCCATAACACATATCTGTACTATATTCCATCAGATTCAGACATGGCTGTATGTATATACTGCTTATTTATGCAAAGGTTGGCACATAGGACCACAGACAACTGTTAATTCCCATTCTAACTTTAACATCCACCCTCATTAGTGAGCTTGTCAGTGGGGAACTTCAGAGAGACAGTTAAATAAAAAATAAACAAAACAATTATTTGAGTAGGTTGCACAATGTCTTCATATATTAAAATTTTGAAACCAAGATATCTAGTTTTCAGGGTGATGTTGACTCATTTAATTCAGTCTGTTAATGTGTCTTCATGCAAATGGTTACACTTGCAATTTTGTTGCAACGATGTGTAACTTTTTTACACATAATCCAAGTGTCTGTATTGTCAATGCACATTGTGCAAGCATTAGCCAAGATGACTGACAGTGACACAATAAATGGTTACTATTAAATTGCAATCAGCCCAGTCTGAACTGTCATAAATGCTTGTTTGACATTCTACAGTTTTACAACTGTGATTGTCATTGACACCCAATACTGTGAAACAGGTACATGTCACACGTCATACAGTAATGCAATGTACATGAATGACAGTATATGTGTTGCACAGAAGTATGTAATTACACGGGCCAAGAACAGTGCTGTTACGTTAGCCTATCCAGACAAATACATTTGCCCTAAATGTGTGATGTACAGTAACTGATGTTCCAAGTAGTGAAGTTTTAATATTTGCAATTGTTAATTCTCGCATTGTTAAAGTCACACTTCTTCTGCGGTGCTTGGAATTTATATTGTGGTCTCTAAATTGGACAACTAGTTAAGCAGGTGGTTCAGATCAGAAAGTGGTGATCATATGTGTGTGTGTGTTCTACTAGTCTCATGTAAGTAAAGCCTTATGAACAAATGTATGTGTCCACTTCCACTCAGGAGAAACCTTTAACTTTGGACACTGCTCCCTCTGCACTTTATCCCACTTTTAACACAAACATCTTCTCTGCAACATACTGATGAGGTCATTATGTCAAAAGTGTGATCCCTTGCCTTAAAAGTCTGATTTCTCCTTTAGCACTTGTGATTCAAACTGTGTAATGTAGATACTGTAACTAGTTAGGTGGGTAGTTCAAATCTTACAGTGGTGTGTGGTTTCTTTAGTGACAGATAATAAAGCCTCAAGAATAGATGTGCTCTGTCAACTTCCACTCAGGGGAAGAATTTAATCTGTGAGGGGATTCCCCCACCACCTCATCCCTCTTTAATGATAGACATCCTCTCTGCAACACACTGATAAGGTCATCTTTTCATAGGTGCACTCTCTCTCCACTTAGAAGTCAGACTTCTTCTGTAGCACTTGCATCTAATACTGTATTATACAGACTGTGTAACTAGATTGGTAGAATGTTCGAATCTCACAGTGATGAAGTTGTGTGTTGTTTTAATGCCATGTTCAATGAGCTTCTGAATAGACATACTGTATCTACTTTCATTCAGGGAACAATTTAACCTTGGAGAGGACTCCCCCATCCTCTTAATGCACTTTTATCCCAAAACATTTTCTCTGCAACACACTGATGTGGTCATCCTTTCATAACTGCACTCTATCACTATACTTTTGTGGTTAATACTGTGTTCTCTAGGTTCTATAACTAGATGTGTAGGGAATTTGAATCGAACATTACTTAAATAGCATAACTGTGTGTACTGTCATGCAGAACTGGCTCCTCGCAATCATCCTTATGTAAACTTCGACTTAAGAGATGTATGTTTACCGGCAGAGGGCTACCCTATAAATTTCTATTATCCTCAGGCAATACCCAGTTTTGGAAACACAATGGTTACATCATGTTTTCAAAAATGAACTACATGACAGTTGTAGTATGACTTATCCAGTGGTGCTGGCTATTCAGACTGTGCTCTCTAGCAAGAGTAACTAAATTAGTAGGTGGTTTGAATCCAGCAATGATTAACTAATGTATGGGATGTGTAGCCATGTATTGTTACCATGCTCTTCAATCATCTTTTCTTTTCAGAGGAACATCACCATATTAAACATTGGACCTGTGTGTGACTATCTCTCATTCTTGATCTGTGTGTGTGTTTCTGAAAATGTTACTAATAAGTATCACTTCAAATATGTACTGTCACAATTCTACACCAACATCTGTCATGAATTGATGCAGTTCGTCCAGTATTCTGTACCTTGAGATCTTAGGCAGACAGTTCAAATCCAGCCTTTACTTCTTAAGAGTCACTTCTGTCAGTACGGCTGTGAATATGCATGTAAGTAACAATATTTTCACACAGCTATCTGCTGTGTACTTGCACAGCTGGAGATTCCTACCTATCTACTAATTTTTCACACAGAAGTACTTTATTTGATAATGATGATGCCATTTGATTCACTTGGAGCAAAACCAGATGCCCACAGTATTTCTAGATGCAGCTCTCTGCATCAAGCACACCAGCACAATTTCCCTTAAAAGCACACAGTAACACACTTACTCCGGGGTCTGAGCTTCTCTCTCTCTCCAGCCCCAAAATAAGACTCCCCACTGGCACAGCTATAGAGTTTGAGTCCTCAACCAAGTGTGCCAAGTCCTCAACCACCCTCTTATTTAAACCAGTGCTCTGTGTCCCTGCTCCAAGTAGCTGACAATCATACTCTTTTAGATTTGATTTTCACACACACACACACACACACACACACACACACGCGGGAAAGGCTGGCACAGATTTACTAGCTATGCCCCTCTGCCCAGACTATAAGGTAGATACTGTCACCAGGACTCCCTAAAGCTGGCTCTTACAAAGGTACCCAATTATACTGAGAAAAATGAATATTAATACAAATTGTAGTGTTTAACAAATGCAGTAAGGCTTCCAGGAGTGGCCACAGTGTCATCAAATAAATATAAGTACTCTCAAAAGTTAAAATATTCTCTAAAAGACCAGCCACAATGAAAAGTGTATACATATTTAATAATAAATAAAAGAACATGCAAATACTAAATAGCTATTTACAATAAACACCAAAGTTTCAGTCACAGTAAATATTAAAAATAACACAGATGGATAGATTAACAAATAAAGAAAAACAGTCCTTAACTAATCTCACTATATTTTCCTGACTGATCTAAAGAATTACTATCTCCTAGTTCACTTACTAGAGTAAGGCAAGATAATGCAGGTGATGAGTCATTCTCGTAAGGTTTCAAAAACAGACTGCTTTGAGACTTCTGTGTCATCTACTATTAAAACATCATTTCAGTGCTGGATTACAGAATGACATCACATACATCTGGTCATTTGACTTCTGGTTCCATACTACCCCCCTTTACTAGAAACCGAGCCAGAATATCATGCATATGTGTTACTATACACACAGATACAGCTTTGCTAAAATGTGTTATAGCATCTGGAAGCCATACAACAATTTCATACTTCCACCCTTCCAGAGTAGCAATTAGTTCACCTCCAAGGGCAATATAGAAGGCTTTCCTAGTTCTGACTTTTTGTCTATGGCTTCATTGAGACCTGTGAAATACAACCTTTATGGCCTAAATTAAGAAATTTAATTTCAGGATATTTTTTTCTAAAAGTTAGCTGCACTGAGATTAACATCTTCTGTCCAGTATCCTCTGTTACAATATTAATTTAACAGTTATAATACAGTCTGACATACAGGTGGATTCCATTGTTTCTGTCCAGTAGGACCCATTGTTGATACTTTTTAACACTAGCAGTTTTACAAATAAATTTTCAATACAAGCACCTGTACAAGTCAGTTTAATATACAATGACAACAATTCTTTACAAAACAACAGCTAGTTATGCAGGCATATGTTACACATCCATGTCCCTAATTCATCTGGCAAAGCTAACAATACCTCACATCATTACATCTCTCCCCATTTGAAGACCCAAGCTATGTTCTTAAGTGACCCTGGAGAAACTTTGCTTGAGAGGAATAAGCCTGTCTGGGAATACATTAACCCTTACCCTGTCTTGAAAGCCCAACTGCATTGACATTGCTAGCCCCACTATGGTGCTGCACTGTCGCACCATATGCCTACAACCCTAGGCTCCACCTTAATAACCTGACATTTTGCTGGCTGGCTCAATGTAGCCATGTTAAGGGATTGTGGACTGTAACTACAATGAATGTCCTTCCATACAAATATGGTTGAAGTTTCTGCAGTGCCCATACTATAGCTAGACATTTTTTTTTCTACAGCTGTATCAAATTCCTCCCTGGGTTGGAGACTACCTCTGAGATATACAACTGGGTGCCCGTCTTCCTCTGAGGAAACCTAGCTGAGTACATCCCCCACACCATTGCTCAAAGCATCCACTTCCACAACAAATGATTTGTTGTACTCTGGATTGGCTATCACAGAGGGTCCTCTCAAAGGCCCTTTAAGCTTTTGGGATGCCTGCTCACAGGCTGGAGTCCACACTATCTCATCTAGTCTGTTTTTTTTATTAGGCCTGTGAGATGAGCAGCTATTGTACTATAATTTGGAAAGAACTTTCTATAGTACCCCGCTGTCCCCAAGAATGCCCTCACCTGCTTTTTGGTAAACAGGGTAGGCCACAGCTGAATAGCTTCCACTTAGGCAGGTTCTAGCCTGATCTTACCATTCCCCACTCTGTGTCCCAGGTAGGAGACCTCTGCCATAACCAACTGACACTTACTGGACTTAATGGTCAATCCTGGCCTTTGTAGTCTGCCCAGGACCTCCCTGACATGCTGAAGGTGCTCATGCCAGGAATGGCTGTAGATGGCAATATCATCCAGGTAAACAAGGGGATAATCTCCTGCTCCTGCTAGGATATGATCTACCAGCCTCTGGGAGGATGCTGGGGCATTTTTCACCCCAAAGGGCATCTTTGTGAGCTCTTATAATTCAAAAGGAGTCACAAAGGCTGACCTCTCTCTAGCGGTGGGAATCAAGGGCACCTGACAGTAGTCCTTTGTCAGATCAGTAGTGATCAGATACTTAGCTCCACCTAGCTGCTCTAAGGCTTCATCTGTCCTAGGCATGGGGTAAGCATCTGACTGTGTGTGACTATTTAGTTGTCTGTAGTCCATGCAGAACCTGGTGCTGCCATCTTTCCTTGGTACCAGCACCACTGGGGAGGCCCAGGGACTGCTGCACTCCTGGTTTACCCCTATTTCCAACATTTCCTGTATCTCCTCCCTCAGAGTCTGTCTGACTCATTCAGGCACCCTGTAAGGGAATTGCTTGATAGGCCTTTGGGGTCCGTATCCACATGGTGGTGCAGCAGGTGGGTGAACCCAGGTTTCCCAGTGTACATGTTCCCAAACTCCTGTAACATTGCTTGGATATTTCAAACCTGGGTAGGGGATATCCACTGGGACATTGCTAACCCTTCTACTGAGGCGTCAGTCTGAGCTTCACTAAGGAGATCAGTCACCAGATCCCCGTCAGACTCCTCCTGCCATCCACTGAAAATATTCAGCACCAGGTCCTCCCTGTCATGGTAAGGCTTCAACATGTTAACATGGTACAATTTGTGTCCTTGCCTCCTGCCTAGCAGTTCTTTCATGTAGTTAACATTACTGACCTTCCTTATAATTTTTGAAGGGTGCTTTCCAAGCTGCTTGCAGCTTATTGTGTCTGACAGGAATGAGAACAATAACCTGCTCCCACAGCATACTCTCTGGCTTAAGCATTCCTGTCATACCAGAGCTTTTTCTGCTCTTGTTCTCCTGCCAAGTTCTACTGTGCCAAGCCCATGAGCTCCCTAAGCCTTGTCCTGAGGTTTAAGACATATGCCACAACAGACTCATTGTGGGAGTCACACTCACCCACCCACTCATCACGAATCAAATCTAAAGGCCCCCCTCATCCTATGCTCATACAACAATTCAAAGGGTGAAAACGTGTGGATTCCTGGGGTAACACTCTATATGCATATGCATACAGCAGATGGGGCAACTATTTGTCCCACTCTCTCTTAAACTGGTCTGCAAATGCCTGCAGCCTTGTCTTTAGTGTAGTGTAGAGTTTAACCTCTCCACAAAACCATTAGTATGGAGGTGGTAGGGGGTGGTATTTAGGTGCTTCACTCCACAGTGCTCCTACAGACAAGCCACCAGGTCTGATATGAATTTGGTACCTCTGTCAGTCAATATTTCTTTCAAGAAACCTACCCTGCTGAAAATCTCTAACAAAGCATTTGCTACCTTCTCTGGCTCAATGGAGGACACAGTCACCACCACAGCATATCTAGTAGAATAATCTACTACCACCAGGATATATTTCTTCCCTGTGGAACTTGGGGTACTCAGAGGCCCCACAATATCTATAGCCACCCTCTGAAATGGCTCCTCAGTCATAGGCAAAGGCATCAAAGGGGCCTTGACCTTGTCTCCTGCCTTGCCTACTTTTTGGCAGTGCTCATATGTCTTGCAATACCTTGTTAGATCCCTTGCAATCCCAGGCTAATAAAAGTTCTGCATATGTTTCTTGGCATGTTTTATGTCCATATGACCTGCAAAAGAAATGTCATGGGCGATGGCTATCAGTGTCATATGGCAGGCTCTAGGCAATATAAACTGCTGCATTACCTCACCCTCTACCCCACCCTCAGGCATCCACTCTCTATACAGTAACCCTTTGTTCCAGTATACAAACACCCCTTGCAAAACAACAGCTAGCTATTCTGGCATGTGTTACACATCCACTGCTCTACTTCTCTTGGCACAGCTTGTAAAATCTCACATTGTTACAGGGTATACCTAGCAGCAGGCGATTTTCTATGAGAAATAGACATATAGCAACATTATTTTAAAGACATTACAGGCTCAAATATCCTTTGCAGCAGTAACATGATGTCATAGCTTCAACTACCCAAATATCTCATAATTTTAACCACTTACACCATGGTTCTTCATTCTTCACAATATCATATAGTTTCTGTAGTCATATAATCAGGTGTTCAAAACCCACATTGACAGGCTATAAGTATTGTGTGTCCTTATGCTGTTATTGTGGGAGAAGCCTCCCCAATCTCTTTTATCTCATACAAATTTATTGCAACACAATCAAATGATGTAATTACTATACATAGGTAGAGTCTCAAAGCTGTAAGACTTCCAATGTGGTGCATGCATTTCATTCCTCTGTTGTTAGTTGGTGGACTTACAGAGCTTAATGTTCAGTTCCAAGAAAGGGCAACATTATATGAATGTACTGAAGTTACAGAAACAACACTTCATGACATTATTATTATTATCGATTTTTACTTTGGAGAAAGAAATGTAACTCATTTTGTAATTTTCTGGCAGTGAATCAGTGTTCTGTGAATGTCACTATATGAATGCTCCTGCAGCACATGCATTCATTAAGGACTTGTATAGATAGAGTGTGATTTCTGGGACAGTGTTTGCACAAAACAATAGGAACAGATTCCTTGACTAAGAAACATGGATACTGCACAGCTCAAATTTGTGTGAGCATTAACATAGTTACCTGTCATTATTCTGACAAAATAATATTGTACACATTATCATCAAATGTCATTTCTTACTTCACAAATTAATTTCAGTTATTTGGAACAAGATCCATTGCTATATTGTGTGGCAGATACATTCAATAGACACTCTGCAGAGTATGTAGTATGATAGGCAGAGGTTTGAATATGGTAACATCTGACTGTCAGATAACTGTGTCAGACAGAAGTGGCTTAGGTAAAGGAAGTAATTATGGAATTTGTATGGCATCACCCTCCAAGGTAGGGGATCCATACCCATTACTCTAGGAAAGTGCTCTAAGCCCTTCAAGTATGTTCGCCATGACACGCACAGTATGGCTACTTCTATGCTGTCAAAGGCTGATATGCAGCTTTTTAATAACTGTTCTGGCATGTATTTGGGTTTGGCAAGATGTACATGTTGAATATGTCATTACTTGTTTGCAGGAATGACTGCTCTGTATTGCATGTCTTTATTCAAACACTTATGTATTACTGGAATTCTTCACAATGTTGAGCTTTACAGGACATGAGGACTTGCATAACATTGCTTATTGTATGGTATTATCCAAGATCATCATAAAGTGTGTCTGGAACTGTGTTAGTACACTTTCTTGTGTGTCTGTGTAGCTTGCATGCTGTTACAGGGCAATGTCTGCTGTAATTTCTTTTGAGTATGACCAGTATAATCATGTAGTAGATGTGCTCCTTTTAAGAATGGAGATCTTAAACTACTGAAATGTGTTATCATTTGTCTCTTGTGTATTTTGAGTGTTATTATACTACTGTTTAGGATGTGCATGAATATACAACACATGCTTGTCTAAACCATGTTTCAATGAAAAATACCCCCTTTCTATGGTTGTTAAATGACAACAAATGGCAAAGCATGCCCCTTTCGGATGTGAATGACACAGTTGTAGGGCTCATTTCATTTTGTTTATACATGATGAAGTGGAGAATACAGTAGTTATCACACATACTTTTCCTGTATATACATGTCATATTCAGTAACTGCAGTCTATGCAAATAGCCATTAATATATCCACTGTCCATGGAAACTTTTGTCTCAACTCTGCACGTTATCAGTATTAATATCCCATTTACTCCTCTTTGTTACAATATTGCTTTGTGTCTCACATCTTTTGTTAGCATGCTTTTAGTTATGTGTATGGGTCAAGAATTATGAATAGGATTCATTATTATTATTATTACTATATAAACTATGATGTATTTTACGTTTAAAATGTGTTTTGTGACATAATCACATTTGGATACATTATTGGGATACATTTTCTCCATTTACCCTCCTCTCTTACTTCTCTGCACTACTGTATTCTGTGGACCTTCTTCCCATTTAACGTCCTCTGCATCTTAATTCTTGTAATCAACATGCACTTACTTCATATAAGCTGTACATATATGATTGCATAATAGGTTTGCTTACAGGCAAGCCATTTTGTTTACATTGTGTGCTTGTGCTTCCCTGTACCTTTTCATGCCAAGCAACACTGCTGCTAGCTACGGACAGGTGTTTTTAAATGTGTAGGCGCAATGAGCAGCATGCATATTTAATGACAGCTGATGCTCTTTGAGCTAATGCACTTAAATCATGTAGGTTTTAAGCTTGTTAATGGCTACATGACCCTATCAACAACTGAAAGCCAATTTACCCTTTATATGAGAAGGCAGTGTTGTTCTGTGGGATTAGCAAAATTTATGAATCTGAGAATCTTATTTTATGTTGTCTATGACATGGTTATTTATTAACCGGATAGACAAGGGGCTATGATGAGTAGAGCATATTCAATTCTGGGAATCAAGATATTGATTTGAGCAGACTTTGTTGCTTCATGTGTTGTTAGTAGATATGATATACTGCAAACTACTATGAGTTGTTATAAGGCTTTGTTGTTAATATGTTCAATATGTTTGGAAACACAATTGTCCACAAGAAATCCAAAGTATATTTGCTACCTACTATAGGGGATTGATGAACCTGCTGGGTTACCAACATATGAAACTGAGATTCCAGCTAACATTTTACAGATGCCAATCACATTGTATTTAGTGGTGTTTATAATCAGTTTGTAATTGGTTATCCAATTCCAGATCAAGGAGAAATGATTTTGCAAAGCAAGGTTAGTTTGCAAATAGACTTGTGGCTTGTTAGCGCAATGTCACTTGCATACCCAGTAAGGTTTAAATGGGGCAAGTCCCAGGCTAAACTGTTTACATGTAAGGAAAGCAGTAGAGGTCTGAGGCAGATCCTTCTGGAACCTCCCTGGTAAGTGTAGCTGACTCAGAAAAGGAATTTGATCCTGCAACTGTAATGAAAGATCTAATATGCAGGTAATTTGAGAACCATGAAGTTACTTCTGAGGAGAATTCATGATAGGTCAATTTATTGATTAATATGTTGTGGTTAACAGTATTGAATGCCTTTTGTAAATAAAGAAATTAGTGCCAGTAAATAAGTATTTTTCCATCTTAGAGTATATTTGAGGTCTATGCACAAATATTACTGCCTCTGTACTATATCTGGAGAAGAAACCATGTTTTTTGTTCAGTAGAAGATCATATTTTTATACGCAGTCCAGCAGTTCATTGTGTATATGTTTTTTCTAATATTTTGGCCAGTGGACAGAGGTTTGCAATGGACCTATAATCTGCTGCTGTGCTGAGAGCTGTTACTTTTAGAATGGGTGTAATAAGGATATGTTTAAAACTTGGAGGAATTACCTTTTTATTAATGGATAAATTATAAAAGTGTCCCAAAGTTTGGAAAGAATTGTGGCACCTGGATTTAGGATTTTTGGATATAGGTAGTGAAAATGGAAATTGTACCTATACTCCATTTCCAATGTTTTCCTTGAGGACAGAGTCTAGAAATAAAAGGGAGGGTAATCAAGAATTTGAAATAAACAGATAGTGAGGTTGATATGGTTTTGCCTGGAAAATAATTGTGAATGACAATGAAGTAGAAGCTACTGTGACAGAAGTTAAGTTAGTCTTCATACCCTCAATAATATCCTCTGAAAGATTGGAGCTGGAATCTGATTCAAAAAATATTTTGCTAGCACTTGAAACTTTTATGGATGGACAATTTTTTAGGGTTCCCTAAATAAGTGGTTTAGAGATTTTTTTAATATTCAGCATTAGCACTGCTAATGTAAATTCATATAGAACATTTAAGTTGATGGAAAGTTGAAATTTTGCTAAATTCTGTGAGTCTTTTTTTTCGTTCTTTCCAATCCCTATTTATCTTTCTTATTGTATTGCATAGGGTTACCACGATCCATGGAACATAAGGGCTCTTGATTATTCTTTTTACTTTTGGGAGAAGTCTGTTTTGAGCTGAAACTAATATATTATAAAACATACATAAACAATCAGTAGTAGGGTCTGTACAAGGGTATATATCAGACTAGCACTCAGACACAGTTCTGATATTATTAGGCTTACAAAGTTATTTGGAACTAATAGATTGTATATTAGTTTTGGGAGAAGCATACATGATTTTAGAGACCAGTGTGAAATAATAGGACAATTGTCTCGGAGATCATCTGATAATATTTCAGTGTGAAGTTTTGTAGGAATATTAGCATGGACTGCATCTAAAAATGAAGATCTGTTGGATGCTAGGTTCATTCTGGTGTAGCATTTGGCCAACTGGAATAACATAAAGGAATTAGGAAGTGAGGTTAACTTTGTTTTAAGTGAACATTTCCAGCTGAGAGTAATGCTTCCAAATATTATGTTTTTTTTATTTTTCATGTGAACAGATGTCCTGAAGTGTAAATTCAGGATTTGATACTGTGGCAGATGGAGGAATACAGATTTCAGCTATAAAGATTTTAGTACAGCCTCTATGAGAACCCAGATGAGACATACATCATTAATAGTGATATTCTGAGCTATGATGGTAGACAAAATTTAGTCTTTTTAACTATAATACACCTCTGCCATGACTGGGATCAGCCTGTTGACTAAAAATGTTGCATAATGATGGGAGGAAAATTGTGATAACCAAGATTAGCAATTGCAATGACTCTGGGGTTTGTACTGATTTGCATATAACTCTGTGAGTCCAGCTGCATCCTATTGAAAGTTTATTTGCATTTATTTGGTGTGCAATACGTCACCAGACAAAATTACAGCAGTGATGAGAAGTATGCTAGATGCCTTTGTGATGGGTTCTAATAGGTGCATGTTTGAAAAGAAGCCTAGTTTTACAAATTAAATATCTTCATGTTAGGGGAACTAAATAAATATTAATATATTAATCCAAGAATGTCTACCAAATTTAAAGTAGGTTGGCCTTCTGTCAAGCTTCCAAATCAGTATTCTGTCTCAAGAAGAATAAACACACTAACATTCAAAGCTTCTCAAAGATAATAAGCACACTAAAGTCCACAGTTTCCCAAAGATATTGCAGTTTATTCACTTCATCAGATCATAAACAATTAACAGACCTCAAGAGTTTATATACAGTTTTTTTCAAGAGCAAGAAGGGATGAGCATTTGGGGAACTGCTGACATCAGTCAAGCTGACCTATCAGACTGGAGTAGTCATTCACACATGTGACTTGGCTGGATTTGAAGGGAGGAGGTCTGCAAGACCATGTCACTTTTCGATGTCATTCAAGCTGGCCAATTAGATTGAAAAGATTGGAGCCATGATTTGCATGATTAATTTAATTAGATTTGAAGGGAGGGGGTCTGTATAACATTGCCTGTTTTCCATAGAATAACCATTGGGAGCCAGAAACTGACCATTGCAATTCATCCCTTCTCTTCCTGGTTTAGTTCAAAATGGTTATAGATTTAACAAGACTCATTTCAACATTTTTTTTCAAAGCAGTTTATGCATTACTGGTGGACTTTGTGATAAGATCACTAACTGGACCTGCTTTTGAGGGATACTGCTTTTGAAACAGATTAGTGATTTTATTGACCATTTTTACAAATATTTTTTGCAGTAATTAAATTTATTTTATATTAAAAGAAATTCATACCAGTGTATTGAAAGGGGTTCCACTTTTATAGGGTAAGTTGTTCCGAAAATACCATAAGCTCTTATTCTCCATGTTAATCATGGTGGGTGTGAACTATCATTAAGACATCATACAGACCATGCAGACATTCTTGTTTGTAGATTTGGGTCACATAAATTGTATCATCTTTGGACAGACTGTATTTTAACACTGGAAAATGATCACTCTCAGATTAATCCATTAATATTTATTCTGTTAGTCAAGGCCCCTGCTGACAATTGCAAGGCCCAAGTTAAATTTTCTATATGATCATCCCCACCACTGGTGGCCTTGAGTGACAGAGATGTCAGATTTGTTCCATCAACAGCTGAAGAGGAACATGAGTCAGTTTTGTATGTGATGCAATGAAGTAATTTTCTCACTTTCTAGCAGTAATTCTTGACAGACAGAGAATAATAATAATAATAATAATACAAAAGATTGCTAAGACTAGTCAGATCAGGTTAAGTTTATCTGGCGATGTTACACAGTTTTGGTCTGTAATACATGTCACTGCAGAATACACTGGTTGTGGAATATTGTTGATATATACATGGAGTTGTATACCTTTAAAAAACTGTATGAGATAAAAAATGAGCATGAAACAGCCCGTACACAGGGAAAATACAGGGATGATAGGGAGTGAAGCAGGCAGTACTTTGCATCAGGGAGTAAGCCAGCCTGGACATGCACAGAGTTGTCAGCAAGGCTGGCCATGGAAGGAAAGCAAACAGTAGAATGAAAATACGTAAATTATTGACAATATCTGCTAAAATAAACAGTTACAAATTGTAAGTTTGTAGCAAAGTCAAGGACTATTCTGGTTAGCATCATAGTTGCACAATGTCAAATGGCAAAGTTGACCACAGGAAGTAAGTTTACAGTTTTTCTAGTAACTCAGACAAATAATGACAGCCGGTAGTGAGCACTGAATACCAGACCTACTGTTAGGCAGAAACTGTACAATTAAGGATGCTTTTTCTGCCAAAGGCCAATGCTGTCAAGAATGGGGTAAAACTAAACACAACAGAGAGCTGGTCACTCTGTGCTGCTATCAACCCCAAAATAAGGTGTACAAGTTAAGCATTTAAGCTGGCAGAGAAAAGCTAATTGCAGAGCAGGTACAGTGTGAAGAAATTAGGATTAACACCTCAGTCCTGCAGCTCATAACTTATTGTTTTTTGTTTTTATATAAGGGACTCAAAAATAAGGAGTGCAATAGAGGCAAGATAGGCAATGGATAAGAGTCCTGATAGTGTGCACAGATGAAGAGGGATACTAACACCCAGATCAAAAGACTGTAACTGATTTTGTTTTCTGTAAACTGATCAAGAGTTGGGAATAGGTGCACGAGATCTGCAATACAGAACAATATTACTACTGCACTCACACCAAGAGGCTATGACTCCAGTTCAAAGTGAAATAACTAAAGGAGTTAAGCTTCCTAGCAAGAGAAGATCTGAAGTTAAGGTGCAGCAGCTTGTAAAAAGTACTGGCAAAAAAGTAGTGTAGCTCTTTCACACAGTAGTAGATTATTTCTGGATGCAAGTGATAAACAATGGTGCTGTCTGTCTACCACACTTCTGAATCAGCATATCCTAACAGTAATCGGCAGTATTTTCATATGTTGTGGGTAAGTAACATAGTGTGGCAACCGGAAGGGCTTGCTTGAATTTTGGCATTGCAGCTCTTTTGGAAATGGATTACCATGTGGGGATTCAGCAATCTTAGCTTGAAATGAACATTTCAGCAGACTTAATACAATTTCTATAGCAGTGACTACATTTGACTTGTACTGTAGTTGATACACAGATTCATGCAACCTAAGAGATTCTATTCCAGCAAAATCCATCATTATGAATCCAGAAGTAGTGATGCATTCTGTTAGAATGCTCCAAAACTTGGTCACAATTTTAACATTAAATGACATACTGCAAAAGGCTGAATAGATAATTTGTTTAAAATATTTGATCAAATCAATCAATCAGCAGCTAAGTGGGAAGTCCTGCAATATTATACTAGAATATTACATTCAACACTCAAAAATGTAGAATATAAATTTAAGTAGCTGAACTAAAAGAAAACATGCCTGAAGTGGGTTCCAGATGCTCTAATCTAAAAAGTCGTAAAATCACTGACATGAACTTGCTAACATCAAAAACAGTGCTACTTGCCAGACCCAGTGACTGGACAAACCAGAATGACCTCAGCAATGGGGTCCAGTAGTTATTTTCATTGTACATTTTATAGTGGGACTATAGGTGAGTCTAAGCAATGTATTAAAATATAAAAACTGTAAAACTACCAGCAGAAAATTCAAAGTCAACATAATAATTTAAAACTAAATATTTTAGACTTTTTCTGTTAAAGCAGTAGCTTTTGCTTTATTGCAGCAAAAGTATTGTATAGGTAGTAATCACTTTCATCTAAGTAAGACTTAATCAGATCACACTCTAAACCATATGCATGAATTTTAATATTTTGCATACAATATTTCATGCAAATTTATACTGGGTCAAGTATTGAGGTTGAGGTATAAGAATGCCTGAGTGAGTGGAGGTGTATGTGGATACTGCAATTCTTTTGTCCAGATGGTTCAAGATGAAGAATGAACCAACTATGTGGTTTTCTTTTCAAATTAGTAGCAAAATTTGCATATTACAATTTTTTTAATAAACACCAGCTGTCTAGCTTGAAATAATGACTGATAGGCTGTCAGGTTTTCTGTATCAGGTTTCAAAAGAGACCAGATGGCTTAGTGGTTAAGGTCTTTCCCTCCCATGCACAAGGTACAAGGTTCAATCCTGACCTCTGACCAATGCCTGTTTGGAGTTTGCATGTTCTCCCTGTGTCTCCGTCGGGGTTCTCCCATGTCCGAAAAACATGCTGAGTGTTTCCATCTCAAACTCACCAATGAATAGAGCTGTGGGCAGCAGCACAGACTTTACATGGTGCCCTATAGGGCGAAGAGTTGTACAGACCAACCGCTTTGGGCATCCACTGTGCTGCACGGTCTCCTCAAGATAGGACAACATGGATCACAGACTGCGCACCAAGGCAGGGCTAGCCATTCGGTGTAAAATATGGCTCTAGGCGATGCAGTCATGTTGACTAATGTCACCAAAAATGGGTAATTACCGGTGGGTTGAGGACCTGGCCTACTCTGACTAGGGACCCCTATAAAGCCCAGCAGCCAATAAGCTACTGGCTGGCTGGTGTCTAGTTGCCCAGCCTGGGTTACTTGGGATAGCTCTGTTGAGCGAAAGCTGGACGTAAAGCCAACCAACCAAACATGAACTGAGAATTGCTACACTTAATGTAGATTCACTGACAGTGGATGATACAGAGGAGGCTGGAAATCCTATGTATCCAAGAGATAAGATAGGGCAGTGCAGCAAAGCCACTTGGCTTGGATCCAGAGTCTACTAATCAGGTGGAGGGTAGAAATGGTGTAGGAACTGGGGTGAGAGAGGCTTCAGAAGGCAGTAAGGGATATCATCAGAATTAATGACAGACTCATGGTAGTCAGTCTCCAGTGTAATGATAGGGCAGTATTCATAATATCAGCCTATGCCCCACACCAAGGTTGTGATAGTGAGGAAAAGAGTGCATTGGACCTACTAGATAAAGCAGGACAACATGATTTGGTGTTGATAAGGGATGACTTGAATGCACATATTGGAACAGACAGAACAGGATATGGGGACTGCCTGGGTCCACATGGGTGGGACAGCAAGAATAAAGAAGTAGAAGCCATTCTAGACATCTGTCTGGCAAATGGCTTGATAGTAGCCAATACATGGTTCAGAAAGAGAGACAGTCACAAGATCACATACAAGAGTAGTCAACATGCAACTCAAGTAGACTTCCTCCTAGTAAGCAAAAAGCACTGGGGTAGAATCAATGATTGCAAGGTCATCCCCAGTGAAAAAGTCGGCCCACAGCATAAACTACTAGTTGCCACAATCAGCTGCAAACAGTGGTCAGAGAAGGTTCTAAGGTCAGCAGAGACCATGCTGAAGACTTGGAAGTTGACTGGAGAGAAAGTACAACAGTTCAAGGAATTACTCAAGGGTCTAGCACCCTAAGAAGAGGAAGAAATAGGTGGAGTTGAAGAAGAATGGCAGCGCCTAAAAACAGCATGTGTTAGGACTATAGAAAAGAGCCAGGTATGGAAATAAGGTCCATAAGGAAAGCTGGTGGTGGAATGCAGAAGTCCAGGAAGTCATCAAAAGAAAGGAGTGCAGGACGAAGTAGGAGACAGAAAAGACTGACCAAGAATACTGGTTGGCTAACAAAGAAGCTAAGAAAAACGTTGTAATAGCAAAGAATAGGGCATCAGAGGCACTGTACCAAATTCTGGAAAGTGATTCAGTAAGGAGCACAAAGAAACTATATCAGGTTGCAAGACAAAGACAGAAAGATAAAGAAGATAGTCAGACACCCTTCATAAGGGATGCCAACCTACTCACCAGTCCAGATGACATCAAAGGCAGATAGAAGGAGCATTTCCAACAGCTTTTGAATGAAACTGTACTGCCCCAGAAACAGCTTATGATGAGAGGAAGAGAAAAGGAGCCCACCCTAAAAGAAGTAAGAACAGTACTAAGGAAGATGATGTCAGGGAAAGCAGCAAGCTCAAATGAGGTCACAGCAGACATGATAAAGATGCTGGGTGAGACAGGGGAGAAATGGCTTCTGAGGGTACTAATAGCAGTGTGGAGAGAAAGGTGTATCCCAGATGACTAGAGAATAAGCATACTCATGCCAGTGTATAAGAACAAAGGAGACATCCATAACTGTGGGTAGTACAGAGGCATCAAACTCCTATCACATTGCATGAAAGTTCTGGAGAAGGTGATTGATAAATGGATATGCAGATTAGTAGAATGTAAGATAAGAGATGAGCAGTTTGGATTCAGATCAGGATGCAGCACAAGACCCAACATTTGCACTGACACAGATACTTGAGAAAAAGCTAGAGATGAGGAGACAGTCCAACTGGGCATTCCTAGACTTGGAGAAAGCATCTTTCCCAAGAAAGCTGATCTGGGCAGTAATGCGGTGGTTTGAAGTCCCAGAAACATTGGTAGAATTAGAGCAGGCTATGTACAAGGACCTAATGACTCAAGCACGAACAGTGTTGGGCCTCACAAAGGGGTTCCCAGTGGGAGCATCAGGGTTCAGCTCTGAGCCCACTACTGTTCATACTGGTGATGGACTACATTAGCAAACAGGGGACGGATTAACAAAGCTGCTGTATGCAGACGATGTGGCAGTACAGGCAGACTCTGAGCTAGAACTTCAGCAAAGGATAGGATAATGGAATGCTAATCTGAAGGCACATAGGATGAAACTAAGCACAGCTAAGAAAGTGGTAATGGCAGCAAACTGGGGAAATCAGAAGAAGCTAAGAATAGAGATAGAAGGGAAGACAGTGGAACAGGCAAACAGCTTCAAGTATCTGGGAGGGATAGTTGAGGAAAATGGTAGCCTGAATAAAGAGGTCAAAGCTAGAATCAGAGGGGCTGTAGCCAACTTGACACAGAGTATCAGGTGTAGTCTAAGACAGAAGAATGCCAAAGAAGCTGAAAATTAAGGTATACAAGACAGTGGTGTGACCAGTACTACTGTATGGTACAGAAACCTGGGCAGTAAAGGCAGAACATATGAAGAAGCTAGAGGTGATAGAAATGAAGTCCCTGAAAAAGGTGGTAGGAAGCACACTGTGGGACAGACTTAGAAATGAGGACATAAGAGCAGAAGCTAAAGTAGCTCCAGTTGCAGAAAAGATCAAAGAGAACAGATTATAGTGGTTCAGGCACATTTGTAGAAAAGCAGAAGACAATCTGGTGAGGAAGATTTGGGACAGACAGGAGGAAGGAAGTGAGGATGTCCAGCAAAGAGATGGATGGATTGTGTGAAAGAAGATCTGTTACAGTCAGGCATGATATTGGACGATTTCAATTACCCTACCATTAACTGGGAAAACTACTCAAGTACAAACTCCTAGGTCCAGCGCTTCCTGGAATTTATTAACTCAAATGCCCTGGATCAGCTGGTAAACTCCTCTACCGGAGGTGAAAACATATTGGACCTGGTCATCTCCAACATGGGTGTTCCACACTGGAGGTCAACCTGTCACAGGTTAGATCAGACCATAAACTAATCACTCTGGATGTCCACACCACACCACCACCTCCAACCAAGGAAACCACAGTGAAATACTTTTCTATAGCAAACTTCACCTTACTTAAGACAGAGGTGGCAAGTTTCATAGCCCCCACTCTAAAGGATAACAGTGTCTAAGATGCAGGAACCTTTACAAATGTACTCTATGAGCACCTACAAGGATGCATGGATCGTGCCATCCCTAGCAAAATCAAGACTCACTCCCCTAAGAGAAGGAAATCAGTCTGGTGGGACCCCTGCCATAAACAGGCTATACAATAGAAGGAGGAAACTAGTTCAGAAAAAAAAGCAAATCCCAAGAAGGAAAGACATCCCTGATCAGTATCAGTAAGAAACTAAGATCCCTCATAAAATCCTCCAAGGCTAACTTCGAAAGAAAAATAGCCAAGGATTTGAAATATAACCACAAAGCCTTATTTAGCTATGTCAGGAATCTAAGTGGCAACTCACAGATATGCTCTGAGCTAGTGCAAAATAGCACAAAATATACTGAACCCACTGATATTGCCAACATTGTGGCAGATAGATTCAGTGCAAACTTCAGCCCCCTATCACCCCCAAAAGGGCCCACAACAATATTGGAAAAAGTGTAGCGTCCCAGAAATCACAGACACACAGGTGAAAATAGCCCTTTCAGAAGCCAAAAGCACAGCGTCAATGGGGCAAGATGGTGTCCCAGGCTGCGTCTTGCACGAATTACAGAACGAACTAACCCCCCCCACCTAAACAAACTGTTCAACCTCAGCCTCTCCACAGGCTATGTGCCCATAGAATGGTGCACAGCAATGGTTATTCCGTTCCACAAAGGAGGGTCCACAACTGACCCTGATAACTATCACCCCATAAGCCTGACTAGCCTGGTGTGCAAGGCTATGGAGCGCATCATCACGGAACTCATTAACAAAGACATTAGGAACCTCCAAACACTTGACCCGTCCCAGTTCAGCTTTGTAAAGGCAGATCATGCCCATTAAACCTGGTTGACTTCTTCGAGACAGTCACCAAGGCCATAGATGAGGGGAAGGTAGTTCACACAGTCTACTTGGACCTCGCCAAGGCTTTTGACACCATTCCCCATTCGGGAATTAGAGAAAAAGTCACCAGCCTGAACATAAACCCCTACGTCACGAGATGGGCTGTCAACTGGCTTACAGACAGAACTCACACTGTAAGAATAGCGGGCTCCAGGTCCGACTCTAAACCAGTAACAAGTGGTGTCCCTCAAGGCTCGGTCCTGGGACCCCTACTGTTTAGCATATACTTCTCAGAAGTGCAGGCAAACACAGGAGGGCTATGGCTAACAAAGTTCGCCAATGACTGCAAACTGGGAGCCATAATTGACTCTCCGGCTGACACGGACATTCTCCAAAAGGGCCTTACTGAGACGGACACCTGGTGTCAAAGTCATGGTCTCAAGCTAAATGCCAAATAATGCATAGTCATCCCGTTTGGGAAAAAGAAAACACTCATGAATTACCACATAGGTGGCAGCCCCCTTAATACAGAAGGGGTGATAGGAGATCTGGGGACCCAGGCAGATAATAATCTCTCCTTTGACAATCACATTGCCAAAGTAGTTAGGAAATCCTTCTATGTAACCCATCTAATTACTAAAGGGTTTGCATCTAGAAATAAAGAGGTTATAGTACCTCTCTACTCATCACTCATCAGACCCATCATTAGAGTACAATGCCCCGTTTGGGATGTACCTCACAAGACACTTTCAACAACAGGAAAGACCGCAAAAGTACCTCACCAAGAGGATTACTGACCTCAAACATATGTCCTATGCAGCCCGACTGGAAAAACTCCAGCTGTACTCAGTCGCATATCGCTTACTCAGAGGTGATGTCTGCCTGACTTAAAAAGCCATGTCCAACTCAGAATTGAAGGACATGCTCCACCTAAAGAAATCCAAGTCACTGCGAGCCACTCACTCTAGTGAGCTAAACCTCACCACAACAATAAATAGAACATGCTGGAGGGATAGATTCCTGTCACAGAGACTCCCCCATGCTTTGGAACAAAATTCCTAACTACATTAGGCAGAGCCCCTCACTAATACTCTTTAAGAGAAACACTGAAGCGTGGATGGGTAACAGAAAATACACCCCTGGGATCACTTCATTGCCTCTTCTTGACAGTGGCTCAGTTAATTAATCAATGGGGAGGTGAAAGCGGACACACTCTGGCTAGGCTTATAAATGCCCTTGGGTAGATAGCCTAGTACCTACCTATGAGTGTTGAAGAAGGCAGGTGTGTTGCACTGAATCAAAAGAGTTGGCAACAGTTAACACAATACCCCAACCCCATGTAGAAAAAGGGGACTGATAATGACGTTTCAAAAGAGAAACTTCAACTTTGGTCTCCCAAGGTTAAATATCCGAAACTTATAATTTCTCAGGATAGCAAATTCAAATTAAAAGCCCTGTCTCATTCAAATAGGTTCTTTATAATGTTGGCTAGTATAATAAATCCTACATAACAACAGCCTGACTAGAACTCTGGTAACCAAGGATAGGCACAGTCACTACAAATGTAGTATTTATGATCCAACAAACCCATGCCATTCTCCCAATCAAATGTCTTTAAGTAAAGAGCATCTAAGATGCTGTCATTATGGGTTGCTATTGCCCACAGGAACTAATCATTATTTAGTACAACAGGTACCTGCACTGCTGAAGACATCTAGTTGTAAATTTAATACTTTGGAAAAGTCGGACAGGTTATAGAAGGTCAGATTATATTTAGTTGATTTTTTCTTCAAATTTGATTTGTTATGCTGGAACAGGTAACAAAGGAATCCCACTTCAAATAGTGTGGCACATTTGAACAAATCTAACAACGGTTAGGATTCAAATCTTTTGCATACTGAATTAGTATGAAATGTAATCCATTTTCTTTCATTTTGATTTGTAATATCACTAACAGGCAAGAAACAACTGTGGCCATTAGGAATGTCATGCCTCAGATCTTGTTTCATTCAGGTTGCCTTTTATGGCACTGAATATTGGTGGTTGTTCTTTGGTTTCTGCAGTTGTCACTCAACAGGTACATTGGCAACGTGTCAGATGTAACCAGGTTAGTAGAACAGCACAACAGTAAGCAGTCAGCAAAATGTGTAATGTCCTCTTCCACCTTGGATGGTGACAAAGATCCATTCACTAGTTTAGCCATCTGCAGTATCCCACTTGTACTCCAAAGGGTCTGAAGTCCAGGACTAAAATGTAACTCTTGTAGAGGATAAGACAAAATACTGATGTTTACGGGATCTGCCAGCTTCCAAAGCTTCAGGGCACCTTCCATGTTCCCAAACAGTCAACCAGCTGAAGCTGAGCTGATTAAAAGACAAGTTTGGATGCAAAGCCCTTCAGAGCTTTCCTGCCAGCACCAAGAGGGAGGCTGAGCCCTGAAAGGACAATGCTAGGAATAACAAAAATAAATGTCCACACCCTGGCATAAAAACACACCAAAAAACAAGGGGACAGAGAGAGGGAGCAACTACTGCAGCAGTGATCATTTGAGCATCTACTGTTATGATAAGTTAAACTTGCACAACTGTACTATGTTCTTCATTTTGATCACTGCTGCAGTAACCTTAGCTATATGGGTAGATTACCACAGCTAACTATATTTGGGATGAGGGATGAGAAGGGTCGTGGAGCCTCTGGAGAATGATCCTCGCAAAATGTGATCTAGAGAATCAAGCTTATAGTGCTTTGTAAAAGTACATACAGAGGAAGTAGCAGCTTTTAGAATACTTCTAGAATCCAGCCCTTTCAAAAATCCACAGATGAAGCCAAGGCCCTGGTAGAGTGGGCCTTAACCCTGCCTGGAACATATTTGTCATGGTGATTATAACAAAAGATAATACCCTCAGGCAAACATTTGGAAATAGTCTGTTTTGACACAGGTTGTCCTTTCTTCTTACCTTCAAAAGAACAATTGATCCAAAACTCTATGAGACTTATTTCTGTCAAGATAGTACATTAATCATCTGTGGACATCCAAGGTATGTAGTATCCTTTGCCCCTCATTTTTAGGCTCAGGAAAGAAAATGGGGAGTTGGATAATTTAGCTTAAATTAAACCTGGATACCACTTTAGGCATAAAAGAAAGATTAGCTCACAAACAAATCCCTCAGGAAAATGAAGTAGGATTAACTCACCATAAGAAACAACTTAGACAGCAGAAGTCAGAGCAATGAGTAAAACTGTTTTACATGTTGAGAACCTCAAGTCAGACAGATTATCTGGCCCAAATGGATAGAGTGTTATCCTCTCTAACACAAAATTAAGATACTAAGGAGGGGGCATGGTTTACCTGGAGGCATCTTATGCAAGACACTTTTCAAGAGCATTTTATCATGAGACTGTCTTGAAACAGGAAGATCTATGGGTAGACATGCTGAAATGGCTGATAACTGAACCTTGACAGAGGAATAAGAAAGGCTATAGAACAGTAACTCACACAAATACAGTAAAATCAGAGAACAACTAGCCCTGAATGGGTGCTGGTCATGTTGCTGTCACAAACTAGTAAACATTTTCCATTTGGTAAATATATATATATATATATATATATATATATATATATATATATATGTATTACCTGCTGCACAACCTCAGAAAACAGGTGCATAAAAGGAATTAAGACCATATTATCCAGGCAGTCAACTGAAGATGATTGATGTCAGGTTGTATCAAACACCCCTGTTCTTGTGTGAGTAGATCCATTCTGTGAGGAAGCTTGTGGTAATTGCCCCTGAACATTTCCAAAAGTAGGGAGAACCATGGCTGCCTAAGCCAGGAGGGAGTCACCACAATGATCTTGGTGGACTCATTCTGAATCTTCAGACATACCCTGGATATTTGTAGAAAGGCATACAGGAACATTCCTGTCCAAAGAAAAGAAAAGGCATATGTCTTTCAGGCCTTCTTGGATGGCGTCTTGAAAAATAATTTTGACAGTTGATTATTCAGAGAGGAAGTGAAGAGGTCTACTTGAGGAACTCCCCACAGATGGATCAAATCATGGAAGACTCCCTGATCTAGTTTCCATTCATGAGGCTCTCCCCTGGTGCTGTTCAGCTTGTTTGCCACACAATTTTGCTCTGACAGAATGTAGGATACCTGCAGAGTAAGACTGTGGTGTGAAGCTATATCGCAAGTTAACATGGCTAGTCTGCAACGGCACTGCAGCCTGTTCCCCTTGCTTGTTGATGTATCATGTGACTGTGGTATTGTCTGTAACCACTTGAAGAGGTTCTGGGAACCAAAGATGGTTCAGAAAGTTGAGTGTCTTGATCAGGGTAAGCATCCCCTTGATATTTACGTGCTTGCATCACTCCTTGGTGTCCCACACCTGCTGCACTTTATCCCTCCCGAAATTCCACCCCAAGCAAAGCCTGAAGTGCCTCTGGTGACTGACTGCTTAAAACAATGATGGAGAAGGGGAGACCAGGGTTTAAGGATATCTGTTGTCTCCATCAAAACATTTATCTTCTGACAAACCCCAGTACTGGGATCTGAAAAAATAACCGGTGTTAATTCTGGGACCCAAGAGATTTCTGATGTCAATGTATCTTTTTCATGTGGAGTCTTCCCAGGAATATCATGAGAATCATAATGCCATGAGACCCAAAATTCTGAAGTATTTTGTCACAGTGACTGAATGAGTGGAAAACCCTAGAAACAGCTCTAGAAAAAGATTATGCTTTTGTTTCCCTATGGAACAAAAGCTATTTGAACTAAGGTGTCTAGCTGACATCTAAGAAACACAATCCTGTGTGAGGGAGTCAAGAAAGACATTTGAATGTTCTTTTGGAATCCCAGCTTGTGCTATAGATCACTCACCCAAGAGAGAGGGACTTCTGACATTTTGAAAAAGACTCTGCAAAGATATGTAAACACGGACAAATGTGGACAATCTGTAGCCTGCAATGAGCTATAACTGAATGCAGAAACTTACTCTTAGTACAGTGAATAGTCTGAAGGGAAAGGCAGAGAACTGATAATATGATCCCCAAAACCTTAAAAATGTCTGAAATCTGAATGAAGAGGAATGTGATGATAAGCATTTTTAAGTCCAGGGTTACCAGGAAACTTTAGAGAGGAAGAAGAGGTAACAGGTTGTGAAGTGACATTATTTCATCATTTTGAATTCAGACACTATCACAAACAGGTTTAGGAAAAAAGACCCAGAACTGGTCTCCAAGTAAGTTCTTTTTTTTTCCCACCATGAACATCCTTGAATCAAACCACTTCTCCACCTGGGAGGAACTGGTTCTGTCACTCTTTGGAACAGAATGTGATGAAGAACAGGAAAAAACAGAAGATTCTGATCTGCAGGATGAGGAATGACCCCCTGGAAAGGAGGAACTCCCTCCCACTGCCATCTGTAACCCTCTTTAATGATTTTTCAGAACCCATTTGTCTGAAACAATCTGTTACCAAAAAAAAATGGAGATTCAAGGTCTCTTGAATAATCATTCTGATTTGATGGACTGTCCTTAGTTTTGTGAGGTTTAAAACTCCATTTTGGAACCCCCTTGCCACTTTTTCTTAGACATCTGTTTACCTGTTTTTGTTGAGACTGTTTATTTATTTATTTTTTTTTTGCCAAAACTGGATGAGGAGAAAGAAAATCCCTTGGAGAACTGGAAAAATGAGGGATTGAAGATCTTAGAGATTCCCTGATCAACTTGCTCCTTTCATCACACTTTTTTATCACCACTGCAACAGATGGGCCAAACACTAAATCTTTCTCTAAGGGAGAATTTAAAATCTCATTTTATATCATCTGAGAGGTTCTGAGAATCCTGCTAAGCAAACCTCCTTAAAACAGTACCAGTGACCATAGCTCTGGAAAATGTATCAACAGAATCATACATATACTGTAAACAATGAATACTGATCTGTGCAATAGAGAAAACTAAGTTATTTAAAACATTTTTTTCTTCACACAAAAAAAGCTATAAATAAAGCATTCCTCATACTTTCACAAAATGTCAGAACAAACTTTAACATATGAGCCTGACAATTTAAAATTTTGAAAATCAAAGCTGCAGAAGTATACACTTGTTTTCCATACCTAGCAATAATGTTCCCATCCTTATTAGAAAGAGCAGGATAGTCAACTAGGGCTATAGCTGCTGGGTTCAGATGTGGGAATAATGTATAAACATTTAAAACACTGAGGAACTTTACACATCCTGTCTACCTTTTTAGGGCCAGCTGTCTGACTATCAGGAAAATTGCAGATGGTAAGACACACAACTTCTAAAGCAGACAGGACAGGAGGAATGGTTGCAGGTTTCTAGAAAATTTTTCAGTAACAACTCATAGTATTTTTGGCGGGTGTGAGAAACCTCACGTGTTCTCCCACTAAAAAGAATGGGAAATTCTCAAAATAGCCTCAAAGAAAGAGGAAGAATCAGAAACTGAGCTCTCCTCTGAGTCTGAATCAGAAATCTGAGGACAAAACCCTGAATCCATCTCTGCATCCTCCTGTTCAGATTCAGAATCTTGAATATCTTCAGGAAAAGAGGGACCCCTCTTTCTTTTTCCAGAAACTACTCTACTAGAAGGATCAATAGCCTGAATTAAACCCTGAGCCAGACCTAGTAAACTAATCCTATCCAAAGAAATTTGAGTAGTATTATATACGTTTGGTTTTCTGTTTTTTTTTTTTTTACAGGAAAAATTGAGCTAACCATGTTACAAATACAGACGTTGCTTGCTCAGGGGTGGGCGCAGTATTTTACATAACAGGAAACCTTCCCTGTTCCCTCTCGCAGGATCAAGTGTCTCTCTCCCTTGCCTGCTCTGGGGACTCCAACAACCATTGAGGATATGGCTAACTCCCAGTCCGTAGTGGCTGTAGGTGCTACACCAGAGGGATTCAGAGTAAAAGATGAGTGGTCTAAGGTACAACAAATGGCCACGTCAGTCACCCACCTGCAGCAAAATCATATTGCTAGGCTGCTGTGGTGGCAAAGCTGTTTGCTTAACATGGTCTTTTTGTGGCTGGAAGGAGGACCAACCATGGGACTAACAATCTGTTCCATGGTCAAGCCGAAAATTGTGCCTTTTCCCTACAGAAGACAATCCGCAAATTGCCTGTAAAGCTATCAGTCCACAAAAGTTAACTTTTCTGACTGAAAAAACATTAAAAAGCACTTTCAAACACTATGGCAGCCCCATGATGGGAAATTAAGCATACTTTTTCCACAGAAAATATGTTATCAGTTAGTTTATACCACTTTAAAACTGACAGAAAGAAAAAAATGAGTGCTCCGTTTGAAAGTAGTCCATTAAAACACAACACTCCTAAATTTAAAATAACTTTCCTGAAGGAGAAAATAATAAAAAATCAGTAAATATACGAAAATGGAAGCTTTTTTCCCCTAAGGCTACTTATTTGTCCAGCAAAAGAAAACACAAGCTGACTGATGAGGAGTGTAGTCACTGGTGGCTCTGTGCACAAACTTGGTCTTTTAGTCAGCTCATCTTGACAAGTTTGGGCATGTGAAAGGTACCCTGAAGCTTTTTAAGCTGGCCGGCTGTTACATCTGTGGTAGGATATAACCCATATAGCTAAGGCTACTACAGCAGTGATCAATATGAAGAACATCAACCTCATATTGACGAAGACTTGACACAGACATGGTTAAGGAGAGGTGAATTGCAAACAAAAGATGAAAGATTAATAATGGGATGTTAGGGGAAACCAAGGTACCTAGGTAAAACACACTCAAAGGCATGAAGGACATGGAGACCCAACACAGAAGAAGCTACAGCCAAGAACTCTACCAGAAAATCAAGCTCTGTGAATATGGCAATGTTATTCACTGCACCACAGTGCCAATGTTCAGTTGCTTTCACACACATTCTGCCCAGACCATTTACAGTAGCCTGTTATTGTGTGCATGTTTGACTGTGATGGACAATGAAATAAATTATGGTCTAATATAGCAATAACCCATAATGCTAAATTTACCCACGGTTGGCGTGGTTTGGTCCACCATGACCCCCCCCAAAACGTGCACGCTGATTGGCCAGCGTGCCCGTTGTAAATCGAGTTATACTAATGGAAAAAGGTCCGGTCGCCCGGACTTTTTTCCATTAGTATAACTTCGATTTCAAAACTGTCTCGCTATGTTAAATGGGTTTAACATAGCGAGACAGCACAAAATAAAGCGGAGATCTCCGTTGCTTATTTTAAAGCTGTCTCATATGTTAAACCCATTTAACATAGCGACATGTTTAAAAAACGGAGAAAGCAAGATCTCCGTTGCTTTTTTTTAGTGTTTCGCTATGTTAAACGAGACAGTTTTAAAATAAGCAACGGACATCTCCGTTGCTTATTTTAAAACTGTCTCGCTATGTTAAACTCATTTAACATAGCGAAACACTAAAAAAAAAGCAACGGAGATCTTGCTTTCTCCGTTGCTTTTGCCCACAGCTCAACCGTGGGTAAATTTAGCATTACCCACACCCAGGCGTGGGTTATTGCTATAATACACTCCGTCCTCCCTTCCCACACACATACATACATAAATCACAACAATGTTCTTTTTACAGTGACTTCCGCGAAATGCAATGCAAATATTCTGAATGACTCGCTCCAGGGAAGTCAGAGCAGCAAATGTGTAACTGTGATCAACAACAGAAGGGTAAGTTATATTTACCCACATACTGTCCCTATCCACACCAGTTAGTCACGTTAACAGTGGGGAAAAAAAACAATAATGGACACAGTTATATATTCAGCCACAGTATCACCCTCACCTACATAAATAAGTGATAAGTTGCTCCTGCAAGCCAGTTGAAGTAACTTTGATCAACAGGAGTGTAAATCACCTTTATCTGCATACGTACCCAAACCCAGCAATTATAAGCAAATTGTGTTCTGCCTATCAGATTCTACCTGTAATTCAAAATTATATAATGGGCACAAATAAATTACACACGACAGTCAGCCACGGTGGTGCAGCGATTAGCATTCCCGCTGCACAGCACGAAGTTCTCCGTTTCCTTCCTCGGCTGGGGTGCCTTCTGTGGAGTCTGCATGTCCTCCCTGTGGTGGCGGTTGCTGTGGTTTCCTCCTACATACGAAAAACATGCCATAGATGGTTGGGACACATTAAATTGGTCCTAGTCATGAGTGTGTGCATGTGTGTACCTTTCAAGGTTGGGCGCTGGGCCAACAACTGCATACCGTAAACCTCCATTGCCCTCAAAGGGAAAGGCTGGAAGAAGGCTACAGTCAGACAATAAACTGCCGAACTCAAGAAGGATTAATAAGCACTAACACCACACCACGATCTTTTTCTGTACCCTTATCTGTCGGGAGGTTCATTGAGGTTTTATTTCGAAACAAGTAGAGGATTTATATGCTGCGGCTAAGCCCGACTCGTGGGCTACATCTATGGATGGAAATATTATTGGTTTTGCTTTGCTTTTAGCTCTTTTCTCGATTCAGCAGTCTACTCCACAAGGTAAGAAAATTGTAGTTAGCGATGCGCAAGGCAGTGAGTAATTTAATATCAAATAACGGCATAAAAAATGTAAACAGTGGATCGATTGCTGTTAAAACTCCGCTGCCAGTCATGAGCGGTCAGGATCCGCTGTGACGACCGCTAACCGGGAAAAGCCAAAAGAAGAAGAAGATTTTATTTTTTATTTACCTCAATCTCTGGCGAAATTGAAGTGTATTAACCCACCACCACCGAGTTCGCGCCCGCGTGCCCGCCATGATTGACATGTGGGAGGGCGGGATTAACAACGGCAATGTGCCGTGATTGACATCATGTCAATGACAAGCAATGCTAATGTAACGGTAAATCCATAGAGTTAAAAACGGAGCATTTAAGACACAGTAAACAAATGGAAAATTGCACCATATGACCACAGCAACTGTGGTTAAAAATTGAAAACTGTGTATTAGCCCTGCTGCACTTAAATCAGCTGAAGTAGCTTCCATGAGAATACTTTAGTTCAACCAGTAATAGCAGTAGTCAGACTGCTACTGAAGTATTTTGGGTACTTTTCCGTTATCGGGGCAACACTTGTAACGTGCTAGCAGGTGCACGAAATGATCGCACAGCCATTAGCCCTGAACTGGTAGTTTTGAAACAGACTATGCTCCTAACTATCCTTGTTATCAAGGCTAACTTCACTAAAAGCACGGTTATGTTTTTATTTCAAGATAATGTTATCCACATTTGTATACCTTCTCTGTCATCGTCTTGGATTCTTTGCAGTCTGTTCAGTCAAAGTTCCAAGTTCCGTATTTGAGCAATAATACGGCCATCGTTCGTTTGCTGCGGTAGCGTTGTCGCCTCACAGTCAGACGCTTTCCGGTTCGATTCTGAGCTAGAGCGTCTTCTGCATGGAGACATGCGTGAATGGGCGTACGTTCGTTGAGAAGGTTGTACGTCAGGGCTGGTAACTTGGCACGTAAAAATCAGCTACCAATCATTAGCGGACCGGAGTTCCGCTGTGGCGACCCCTAACCGGGAAAAGCCGACAGCAGCCATCGTTCGTTGTTAGAAATGTTCCTGACTTTTTGGCAAACTGCTTAACGAAATTGCATTTTCATGCAGTAGGATGCCGTATCTTTTATTAGGGTATGTTAACGTAAAATTTAAAGGGGAATGGTGTGGGATGTTTTTCGGTTAGTCTGATGTTCCTCATTGAATCGACAGGTTTATACTTTTGAAGATGGTAGTGGTTGTGTTGAGATGTACTATCCCATTGTTGGATAACAATGACTCACCAGACTGAGTAAGGAGAAGGTCACAGTAAGCTGCCTGTCGGGCGCTAGAATCCGCCACATAACGCAAGCACTCAGGTCTCTCAACAGCAGGTACAAGTACGGCTCAGTCATTGTCCACGCTGGTGTCAACAACCTGAGACGTACCTCCTTGGACTACATGAAAAGGGACATCGAGGAGCTCTCTGATTATGTAGCCCAGGCAGGTATGACCCTGACCTTGAGCAGTATCCTACCTTCACCTAGAATGATGCCACAATACAGTGATAAGATGATCAGCTTTAATAATTGGCTTAAATTCTGGTGTCATTCAAAGGGGATCCAATGTCTGTCTGCCTGGGATGACATGCTGGACAAGCCACGCTGCTTCGCAAGGGACGGCTTGCACCTGTCACCCCGGCTTCGGATATTGGCAAAGGCTCTTGCCACCCCATAGTGCCTTTTTAGGCAAGGCTCAAATTCTAAACCTACCACCCTAGAACACCAAAAGGAAAAAAACTAAGGGTAATGCTGCTCAATGCCAGAAGTCTCAATCTCAAGATGCACGCACTCGAGGCCCTTCTCAATATGGAGAACATCGATGTCTGTGCTGTGACAGAAACCTGGTTCAAGGCTCCTGAGAGCACCCCAGCACTAACAGGTTTCACCTCATATCATGCGTTCCGGCCCCAAAATCCGGACAACACCAAGAAAGGAGGGGGGGTGTCCGTATTCATAAAGGACACCCACACCTCAAGGTTGGTGGCAACGCACGATGCATCGGAGACCATCCAGGTGCAATTAACCATAGGCAAGACTGCTCTGCAATTTGTAGCATGTTACAGGCCACCCTCTCAAACTCAGGAAACTCACATGGCCTTCCTGAAAACATTGGAGGGGATAAATGTATCTCCAAACACCATCATACTAGGTGACTTCACCTACCCTAATATAGACTGGGAACACTACTCAAGCCCGAATACTCTAACCCAAAGATTCCTGGAGTTCATAAACTCAAATGCCATGGAACAACTAGTCACCATCCCCACAAGAGGAGAAAACATACTTGATCTCATCATCACAAACATGGGATCAAAATGTTCAACACCGGAAGTATACCCCTCACTGGTGAGATCAGATCATAAACTAATCTCGCTGGAGGTCCTCATCCCGCCCCCACCTGAAACAAAAAAGACCACAGTGAAAAACTTCTCAAAAGCCGATTTCACACTTCTAAAACTAGTGTGGTCTCCTTTAAGGCCCCTGAGCCAGTGGTAAACATTACTCAAACCGCTGAATCACTTACAAATGCCTTCTACCAGCACCTACAGGACTGCATGGATCAGGCAATCCCAAACAAAACTAAGACTCTCTGTACCAAAGGCAAGCGTCCAGTCTGGTGGACCCCAGCCATAAACAAGCTCTACAACAAAAGGAGGAAGCTACTACAAGATAGAGCAAAATCCTTGAAAGGTAAGACTCCTTTGATCATTATAAGTAAAAAACTAAGAGCTCTCATAAAATCATCCAAGGCAAATTTTGAGAGAAAAATCGCCAAGGACTCTAAAGACAATCATAAGGCCTTCTTTAGCTATGTTAGAAACCTAGGAGGAAACTCCCAGATATGCTCAGAATTAGTTCAAAATGATGTGAAAATTACTGAACCTACACACATTGCTAACATACTGGCTGACAGGTTCAGTGCAAACTTCTCCCCTCCCCAAAGGAGAGATATCTATTCCAGAGGATTGTAGCCCGCAAACATCTCGAACGCCCAGGTGAGAACTGCCCTCACTAAGGCAAAAAAGACAGCATCCATGGGACCGGATGGTGTCCCCGGCTGTGTGCTTCATGAACTCAACGAGGAATTAAACCCACAGTTAGGACAGCTGTTTAATCTTAGCCTCACCTCAGGATACGTACCCAAGGAGTGGCGACGGCGACTGTGGTCCCACTTCATAAGGCGGTGCCTCCACAGACCCTGGAAATTACCGCCCCATTAGCTTGACAAGCCTTATCTGCAAAGCCATGGAGAGGATCATAATGGAACTCATAAATAAAGACATAGGGAACTTGCAGACTTTGGATCCAACCCAGTTTGGCTTTGTCAAAGGCAGATCCTGCCTCTTAAACTTGGTTGACTTTTTGAGACAGTCACCAAGGCCATTGATGAGGAAAGGCAGTCCATACAGCCTACCTCGACCTGGCAAAGGCCTTGACACAATACCCCACTCAGGTATCATCGAAAAACTCATCAGCTTGAATGTAAACCCATACATCACAAGATGGGTTGCAAACTGGCTAAGTGACAGAACCCACAGGGTCAGAGTTGCTGGAGCCATGTCAGACTCAAAGCCTGTCACAAGTGGTGTCCCACAGGGCTCAGTCCTGGGTCCACTCTTGTTCGGCATCTACTTTTCTGAAGTACAAGCAAACACAGGAGGGTTATGGCTGACAAAGTTTGCAGATGACTGCAAACTGGGCGCCATAGTCGAAAACACATCTGATACAGATATCCTCCAGAAGGGCCTCACAGAAACGGATAACTGGTGCCAGAGCCATGGCCTGAAGTTAAACGCCAAAAATGCATAGTCATACCCTTCGGGAAAAACAAGGTTACCCCTAGCTACCATATAGGTGGCAATCCACTGAGCACAGAAAAAGTCATCAGGGATCTGGGGACCCAAGTTGACAGTAGCCTTTCGTTTGACACTCATGTTGCTAAAGTAGTTAGGAAAACCTTCTATATCGCCCACCTGATCATGAAGGGATTCACATCTAGATCAAGGGAGGTCATCGTCCCCTGTACTCATCACTCATTAGACCTATGATTGAGTACAATGCCCGTTCGGAATGTATCTGACCAGACACCTGATGCAGCTTGAAAGGCCCCAAAAGTTCCTCACCAAAAGGATAAAGGGTCTCAAAATATGTCTTATGCTGCCCGACTGAAAGAACTCCAGCTCTATTCAGTCTCATACCGCTTGCTCAGAGGTGACCTGTGCCTGACATATAAGGCCATGTCAAACCCAGATTTGATGAATATGCTTCACCTCAAAAATCTAGATCCCTCAGAACCACAAGGGCGGGAGACTTAAACCTTGACACGGTTATAAATAGAACGTGCTGGAGGGACAGATTCATCACCCAGAGACTCCCTATGCTGTGGAACAAAATCCCGGTACATGTGAGGCAGAGCACCTCGCTAGCCTTGTTCAAGAGGAATCTTGACCAATGGATGGGAGATCGCAGATATACCCCAGGGATTACTTCAGTGTCACTGCTTGACAGAGGCACAGAAAAATGATAGGCATAGTTTTTATTCAAACTAAAGGGGTGGCGAAAGCCACATAACTATGGGCTAGACTTATAAATGCCCTTGGGCAGATAGCCTAGTATGAACCTATGAACCTATGAACAAATGAGCCGCAACATTTGGGCTCTGCTGCTAAGTGTGTAGAGTCATTATCCTCACCTCCAAAGGGGACAGACAAAAACCTTTTCTAAGGGTGACAGACATTCTGGAGTCAAACAACTGCGCATTAACACTCCTACCATAAAAAAAATATATAAAATTAAATTATTTGTATTATCTCCATATCTCACTATTATTGCTTTAACAACTGCTTCAGGGCTGACAGTTGTGTGATCATTGAGCGTTAAAGCTGTTGCCCCGATAATGGAAAAGTACTGTATTGGGTTTATTAGTTCAGTCAACAAACTCTCACTAATGGACATGGGTAACCTGTAAGTGGTTAATCTCCCAACCCCATGCTTACACTTATCAAGGGTATCAGAACTTGTCAGATCACATCAATCACACAATTAACTTATGTTTCGCATATCGTATATATTACCTTGTGTTATGGTGGCATCTTTCAATCAAACGGTGGGTGGTGCAATCAAAATGCTCGCAGGCGGGATTTGGGCGGGGCTTGCTACTGCACATCTGGTGGGTTAATACACTTCAATTTTGCCCAATCTCTTAGCAGAAGAAATCCCGACAAAGCCTGTTATAATGTTGGGGACAAAGGCTCCATTGCGCCCCCCCTGCATTGCAAGCACCACTCCTTAAAGCCGTTAAAATGTTGCAGTATAGTTTCTAGAAATGGTGTGAACTCTGGCCAATTGACTGACTGAAAGGTGATTTACTGCACGCATTTTAGTTTTAATGTCCCTGATAAAACATTTCATTTGTGGTACTGAATGAAGTTTTATGTCCCTAATACAACATTACATTAATGTCATTTGGATTGCTATCGGCCACAGATGCTATACCCATGAACTACAACATAGGCGTTAGTATACTTAACATCGAAACTGTGATAAGAGACCTTGGGACACATGTGGACAGTTGTCTCTCCTTTGATAATCACATCGCCCCAGTGGTCAGGAAATCCTTCTATGTGGCACACCTCATCACAAAAGGTTTCTCATCCAGAAAAAAAAGAGGTCATTGTTCCCCTCTACTCATCATTCATTAGACCCATTATAGAGTACAACGTCCCTTTATGTACCTCACAAGACATCTACAACAACTGAAAAGGCCACAGAAATACCTCACAAAGAGGATTACCGGCCTCAAACAGATGTCCTACGCAGACCATCTCAAAAAACTCCAGCTTCACTTCGTCGCATATCACCTACTCAGAGGTGATCTCTGCCTAACATACAAAGCTATGTCAAACCCAGAGCTGGTGGACATGCTCCACTTAAAGAAATCCCAATCCCTCCGAGCTACACGCTCTAGGGACCTAAACCTTGTCACCACAATAAACAGAGCATGCCGGAGGGATAGATTCCTGTCCTAGAGACTTCCCATACTCTAGAATAAACTACCTATCTATATCAAGCAAAGCTCCTCATTAGCACTGTTCAAGAAAAATCTTGATGATTGGATGGGAAATAGGAAATTCACCCCGGGGATCACCTCTGTGGCTCTGCTCGACAGTGGCACAGGAAAATAATTTTCTTGGGTGGCAAAAGCCAGGTTACCTTTTTGGCTGGGCTTGTATAGGCCCCAGGGCCGATAGCCTAGTACCTACCTATGAACCTGTGAACCTATGAACATTCCAGTCCGCACACTGTTGAATAATCATACTGCTGCTGCTGCCTCCACAGGGCTGGAGGCGTGTTTGGGGCGGGTTTTGCTACTGAGCATCCTGCGAGGTACTACACTTGTAGATTACCCTCAAAACTAGGGACACATTTAGAAAGTTGCTAGAATAACAGGATTTGTGTTGGAATGTATTTTTAAAGGATACAAAGTCTGAAACTCAAATACATGTCATTATTTAGTAAGTTTAATCCTTAGCTCATCCCAGTGATTTGTAAAAAAAAACAAAAACAGAATTTTTATGGTTAGGTCCGAACACAAACTAATCACCTTGGGAATCCCCCCCCCCCCCCCCGCAAAGGTAACCACCATGAAAAACTTCTCCAAAGCTAACTTTGGGCTCCTAAAAACAGAGGTGGCTAATTTCATGGCACACATGCAAATGGAGAATAGTTGCGTGACTGCCGAATCATACACCAGTGCATTGTACGAACACGTACACAAATGCATGGGTCTCACCACACCCAATAGAACCAAGACACTCTCATCCAAAACAAGGAAGCCAATCTGGTGGTCTCCTGCCATAAACAAACTCTACAACAGAAGGAGGACACTGATGCAGAATAAGGTGAAGTCCCAAGACTGGAAAAACTCCCTTATCAGCCGCAAGAAAAAGTTGAGATCCCTCATCAAATCCTCTAAAGCTAGCTATGAAAACAGAATTGCAGCAGACAGTAAAGACAACCACAAGGTCTTCTATAATTATGTAAAGAATCTCCATGGCAATACCCAGTTTGCTTTGAGCTACTGCACAATGATACCTCCTATACCGAGCCAACAGATGTTGCCAATATAATGGCCAACAGATTCAGTGCCAACTTTACCCCTGCAAAAGGACCAATCACAATACCAGTAGATTGCCAGGCACCCAGTATTACTGTTGCAAAGGTAAAAACAGCACTGTCCAATGCCAAGAATACAGCTTCTATGGGACCTGACAGTATCCCTGGCTGTGTTCTATATGAACAACAGAGTGAACTGGCACCTCACCTGTTTGCCCTGTTCAAGCACAGCCTCACCTCAGGCTTTGTCCCTACCAAATGGCATCCTTCTACAGTCATCCCTCTCCACAAAGGAGGAGCGACTACAGACCCTGGGAACTATCACCCCATTAGCCTGATGAGTCTGATATGCAAAGCTATGGAATGCATCATCATGGACCTAATAAACAAGGATATAGGGAATCTCCAAATTCTGGATCCCACACAGTTTGCTTTTGTAAAGGGTAGATCATGCCTGCTCAACTTGGTTGACTTCTTTGAGTCAGTCACCAGAGTTGTGGATGAAGGCAAGGTGGTTCATACAGCTTATCCTGTTCTGGCCAAGGCCTTTGATACCATTCCCCACTCAAGAATCATAGAAAAACTCACTAAGCTAGGCATCAACCCCTGTATCACTAGGTGGGTTGCCAACTGGCTTACAGATAGAAACCACAGTGTGAAAGTAGCTGACTCCAAGTCAGACTGCCGACTAGTCACGAGTGGGGTCCCACAGGGTTCGGTCTTAGGTCCTCCACTGTTTGCTATCTACTTCTCAGAAGTCCAGGTCAACATGAAGGCACTCTGGCTGACAAAGTTTGCAGACGATTGCAAGTTGGGAGCTGTTATTAACTCCCCAAATGATGTTGACATCCTACAGAATGGCCTCACTGTGACCAACGGCTGGTGTCAGAATCATGGCCTTAAGCTCAGTGCCAAAAAATGTGTCGTTATCCCCTTTGGGAAAAACCCGGTTCCCATGAATTAACACATTGATGGTAGTCCAATGAATGCAGAAGGCATTATAAGAGATCTGGGAGCACAGGTTGACAGCAACCTCTCTTTTGATAAAGGAGTAGGCTGTCTCAAGGATCCTTTTCATCCACAATCTTGGCAATAAAAATTTACAATTAAACACAATATGGAAAACAGCCAAGAACTAATTGATAAGTATAGGCACACAAATCACCTCTCATATATTCCTGCTGACCGTATCTGTTCAGGAAGTTACCCAAGACAGTCCCAAAGTAGGCAGCATAACACTGATGAGACCAAATGTCACAGACTCTTACACATAATGTGCAGGATCCTATGCTATTGGCAACATCTGCTGTCAGTTTCTTGGCATGCCCAGAGGGAAGTTGTACTAGGAAGTGCTGTAAAATGCAGAGGAACAGCATCACACAAGAGAATTGTGTATGTGTCTGTATGGCATGTGAAGGGTGGTATAGTACTGATACATTATTGTGTGCAAGTGTGGGCAACAGCATGAAAAAAAACACTCCTTGACTGATGCTAAGTTCAACAGCACTGGATTTCCTGCAGGTAATGCGTAGTAACAGCGGTGTATCTCCACTTAGGTGTGCGGTAATATCCTTATAGCAGAACTTCATGCCATTCACCACTGGTATCCTACTCTTTTTGCAGAGTTATCAAAACCTGCTTTAGAGTGACATTGGGAAGGCATAGCAGTACCATTCTGCATCTGTGTCAGCCTTCAGCCTGATTTAGTAGTGTAGGATAGTCAGGTTAAACAAGTTCACACAAACTTCAGTGGGGAGTAGTAGTGGGATATACTACAGGCTTCTGGATAATCTCCCACCTTTCTCAGATGTGCTTAATATAGTTGTATTACACAAAGAGCAGCCTAACACAAGCCTTCTAAGGATTGCTGTAGCCACTGCACTGAATTCTATAGGTTCATAGGGTTGGGAGGGTGGCCTAATGGTTAAGGTGTTTGCCTTGCAAACACAAGGTGCAGGGTTTGAGTCTCACAAGGGGTAATTGGCTAGGCTTAAAATGGCTCATAAGGGCAGTTAGCTTAGTATGAACCTATGATCACTACATTGCCACTGTGATCAGAAAGTCCGTCTATGTGGCACATCTCATTACTAAGGGTTTTGCATCCAGGAAGAAAGAGGTCATTGACTCCCTCTACTCTTCCCTCATTAGGCCAATCATTGAGTACAATACCCCATTTGGCATGTACCTCACTAGACACCTGCAACAACTGGACAGGCAGCAAAAGTATCTCACAGAGGATCCTAGGCCTTAAACACTTGTCCTGTATGGACTGTCTCATATCGCCTACTTAGAGGTGATCCCTGATTGACTTACAAAGCCATGTCTGACCCAGCTCTGTTCGAAGTGCTACATCTAAAGAAATCCCAATCCCTCCGCACCACACGCTCCAGAGACCTCAACCTCATAACCACAATCAACAGAACAAGCTGGAGGGACAGGTTCATAATCCAGAGACTACCCAGCTATGGAATAGACTTCCCATACATGTCAAACAGAGCACCTCACTGGCCCTCTTGAGGATGAGTGAGGATAGAAAGAAAATAAATTTATCATGGATAACTCCTCCACTCTACTCGACAGACTAACACTGGGAACAGAGATGAGAGTGGCATGATGCCAAGGTAATCCTATGTGGCTAGGCTTGTAAAGGCCCAGGGCAAAGTAGCTAGGTACATATGCAGATGCACTATGAATAGCCAGCTAGTAATTCTCCAAAAACAAACTGTGTAAGTCAGATTCCTGAAAACACATCAGCTACTGTTTTACCAGGTTATGTGTTTTCAGACTCCTGAAAATGCAGTCTAGAAAAAACATACACATAACTTGGTAAAACAGTAAGTGACATACTGAAGAAGAGCATTTTAACTTAGGTGCCTTATTGGCACACCCTCAAAACTCCCATCTTTGTTTATATATATATATATATATATATATATATATATATATATGTATATATATATATATATATATATATATATATATATATATATATATATTTATATACACACACACACACACACACACACACACACACACACACACACACACATATATATATATATATATATATACACCTACACACACACACACATATATATATATGTGTATATATATATATATATATATATATATATATATATATATACACACACACACACACACACACACACACACATATATCTATATATATATATATATATATATCGGTTCATGGTTGATACTAGGCTATCAGCCCTAGGGCATTTATAAA
>NC_056735.1:973317075-973322075 GCF_019279795.1 Protopterus annectens
TGCAAGGAAAGAGTTGTGGTCAGTTGCCTGTGTGATACCACGAGTTGCCACATGGGTCTAAGGGGGGTATATGGTTGTAGGATATTAGATAATGCAGGGCAGCTAGTAGGTTGGAATAATAATTTGTGGGCTGTGACGATTTGGAGGAAGTCGATTAGGGAGTTCAAGCCAATTTAAAAGAGTGTAGGTGCAGTGATGGGAGGAGGATTTTGCCTTGGTAGTGAATCTGGAGATTTTGTTGTAGCACACTTCCAGTTTGAAGGTGAGTGTGGAAAATAGATTGGTAAGCAGAGGAGCGCCATACAAAAGAGAGGGGAGGAGATAGGTAGTGGCCAAAGTTTGTCTTGTGTCATTAAAAGGGGGTACAGTATATATCAGCCTAGTTGGAGATGGTAGACAGTCCTAATGACATTGCCTAGGATAACCTGCACCTATCCCCTCAGGCTTTATTGGCTAAACCCTTGTCCATAGTGCATTTTTTAGGCATCTTCCACCTTCTAATGCTTCAAACATAAAACAGAATCTGGATAACATAAATGTGCTGTTGCACAATGCTAGGAGCCTTAACAAAAAAATCATTGCCTAGAAGCACTCTTTTTACCTTTGAAAACATTGATATATGCATTGTCATAGAAATCTTGTTCAAGACCATGAAGAGCACTTCATCAGTGGCGGGTTTCGGTGCCAGCCATATTTTTCAAGCCTAGTGCCATACACAGAGGCACTAAAGGAAGTGGTATCGTAACACTTCACCTGAAAGCTAGTTAGGCAAGGTAACAATGTGAAACTCATCCACATCCAACTTGTTGTCAATAACCCCTCCCCCTGTCATATTGTAGTTAACTAGAGGATACCCTGTATATCCCTCAAGCCCATGCCTCCTACCTAGCTAGTTTAGATTCTCTATGCATTTAGCGAAACAGCATTCTCCTAGGATACTTCTACCATCAACTGGCTGAGTTTCACATCCTTAAACATGTATGCCTAGAAATTTCTGTACTTTATTTCAAATTCTCTGAATCCTTTGGTTCCTTACCAGTATGGGACAACTTTGCTCCCCACTAATTGTAACATTCTCCTTGGTCAATTTGGACCACAAATCAGTTACATTGACCTTAAGATTGCAGCCAGAAGCGTCTTCCAGTACCTCTGTATTCAGAGACCATGCTAAGGCTAATCTACTAAAACTGAGTGATGACGGGAGTGAATTCAAAATTCCCTTACAACAGTATGACCCCTCTTCATATACAGAATTCTTTAATTCCAATTACTACGTATATGTAGATTGTTGCAATGATACTTCTGCCCCCTGAAGAAAATACATTGCCAGATTTAACGATTTAAAAATAAATAAAAAATAAACCCCAACTCCTATGGTGGAACAATATAAACAGCCTGTACAATTAATGTAAAGAAAAAAAAATCATTGTATCTCAAGATACCAAAACATGCTTATGCTAAACCAAGCTGGAAATCCAGACCATGATAAAATCAATCGTAGTCAGATATGAGATAAAAATAGCACCTCCACCCCCACTCCCCTAGGCAAAAGATAACCACAAAACCTTCTTTAACTATGTCAGACATATCGGAAACAGTGCACAGCAATATGTAGTGCTAATAGTAAATGATATCACATACTTGGACCCAGAAGACATATCCATTTTATTAGGAGAGAAATTAGGTCAAACCACAGCCCCCCCCCCCCCCCCCCAATCTCCCAATAACAAGTTCTCAAGGTAAAATCCAAGGCCAAAGAGTAGTGGACAGCAAGTTATCCTTAATTGTAAAACTTTTAATAAAGGAGATTCAACAAAGGATATTTCAGCAGTGACCTGTACTTTATTTTTCGTAATTGTAAACCTGTAAGCCTGACCTGTCTCCTCTGTAAGACTATGGAAAGGATAATTATTGAATTATAAATAAAGGCCAAGGCAGCCTGTAAACTCTAGCCCCAAGCCAATTTGAACTTGTTAAGAGCAAGATCCTGCAGACTCAACCTGGTTGATTTCGAGAAAGGTACTGAAGCAGTGGATCAGGGAAAAATGAGTACAAACCACATCCTCGCAAAGGCATTCAACACCATCCAACATTCTGTTGTCTTAGATGCACCTGCCCAGCTAAATGTAGATACTTTTATATGTAAAAATGTAAATATAAAATGTAATATAATTTTAAATGTAGATATCTCTTCTGGATAGTAATTTGGATCATAACTAGAACCCAGGAAATTGGGGTAGATGGCTCTTTCTCCTCCAAAAGACCTCTCACTAGTGGTGTACCTCATGGTTTAGACCTTTTAGACCTTGGGCCACTCCTTTTTGGAATTTATTTCTTGGAGGTCAAAGCATGCGGTGTAGGTTTGTGGCTGACCAAGTTTGCAGATGATTATAAATTTGTTTCTATCATAATCTTCCAAGAGGCAACTGAGATCCTCCAAGAGAGCCTTTCCCAAGTAGGTAGCTGGCATCAAAACCATGGACTAAAACTAAATGCCAAGAAATTTATAATGCTATCCTTTGGCAAGCCTGACTTCTTTTTTTAACTATCTCACTGTCAACACACTCATGAAAAATGATCCTGTAGTCAGGTATCTGGGAGCCTGTGCCTACAACAAACTGTCCTTTGACTACCGCACATCAGTTATTGCAAGAAAAGCCTTTCTCTTAGTACTGCTTATTTTTAATGGAGATGTAATTAGTTCACTGTTCTTGGCACTCATTAGGCTGATGAGTGTAGTGCCTCTTTAGGTATGCACCTGTCCAAACTCCAGTCGCAGCTGGAACAACCATGCAGACTGTTTTTTAAAGTCTTGACCCTGTTCTCTGTATCTTACAGGGAGCTAAGAAGTAACCTCATACTCACATATAGAGTCGTAACAGACCCTTAGTTGGCAGAGCTGCTCACGTCAGTACACCCAGTAGTAGCATGAAGGGATATCTGTCTCTTTTGCAACATAAGTAGGATATGTTGGAGGGATACTTATGTATCACAGAGAATACCACTTCTTTGGAACTATCTCCCACTGTACATAAAGCAGTACATCTCTTACTCTATTCAAACTTACTTTGGGTGAATAGATAGGAATGGAAAATTCATCCCAGGTTTGGCAGCCATGTCCCTCATGTATACGTGGCAGCAAGTAAATGTAGTAATATGTCAGTGTTCTGCTTACATTTAGGTTGATCATCCGCAAAGTAAGGGCTAAAAAATTACCACGGAAATATAAAGCTAGGCTTTTTGAGATCCTAACAGATCAATAGTCTGGTAAGTTCTATGAATCTGCACTCCAGCAATTTAAATGTACATAATTCTTAATTAGCAAAGAAATAAAAACTTAAATTGATACCAAAAATATATGTCCACTGAGCTAACAAATTCACGTAATGTCCGAGATATTAGTAGTAGTTATTGATATTACCAACTGAAAACATTTGAATCTGTGGAAAAGCTTAATGGTATGAACTTGTTTAATCTGTTTATGCCACAATTTATCCAGCCTTTTAGTTTTCTACTGCATTCAGTTATAGGACAAAAAGGGAAAATGTACCAGAGTAAAGCAGAAGTTGGGAATGGAGGAGGTTAGGGAAGAACAGGGGCTTTACGGGAATGATAGTACACTTCTGAGAGCTTGTGACTCTTAAAGACAGGCTATAATGAATGCAGCCTCTCACCCTGAGTTAATACAACACAAAAAAACAGAGAAAAAGGTTTACAAGCCCTTAATAGCAAAAATGTGCTCTAGGAGAAAAAGGTTGACGAGTACACTGATTAAACAGACAACAAAGGCAATGATTTAAGGAGGTAAGCATGTAAGCATTTCCCATCAGAAACATTTAAATGAGGCAGCACAGGTTGCTGAGTAAGCCATGGCCTGGAACTGATAGCATAAGTAAATATTTTTGCAGAAGTGTTTCGTACTTCTCAGAACAAAATTGTAACTGGTAGTGAGCAGCTATATGGAAAGCATGAACACTACAGTGCTGTGAATGAAGTATTTTTAAACAATCTGTAACTGAGATAGGGCACAGACAGAAGTGGTGTTTTTTTTTTGTAGTGGAGCAGCAGTAAGAATCGGGGTGTCTCAAATGTCGGCTATAACCCCATATAGCTTACTATCTTAACTAAGTTCCGAAGTCCTTTTTCTATATACAGTGGATATAAAAAGTGTACACACCCATGTTAAAATGCCAGGGTTTTGTCATATAAAAAATGAGAGCACAATAAATCATTTCAAAACTTTTCCCACCTTTAATGTGACCTATAACCTGCACAATTCAGTTGAAAAACAAATCCGTTGGGGAAAATATAAAAAAAAAAAACATACAATAAGCTGGTTGGATAGGTGTGCACAGCCTTAAACTAATACTTTGTTGAAGTACCTTTTGATTTAATTACAGCATTCAGTCTTCTTATGTACACACCTGCCATCAATTAAAGAGACTTTGATTAACCCCAAATAAAGTTCAGCTATCCTAGTACGATTTTGCTGATGTTTACTCAGTTGCCTGCTGCAGCAAAAGCCACGGTTCACAGAGAGCTTACAAAGCATCAAAGGGATCTCATTGTTGAATGGTATCAGTCAGGAGAAGGGTACAAAAAATTTCCACAGCATTGGATAGACCATGGAACACAGTGAAGACAGTTATCAGAAAGTGGTGAAAATGTGGAACAACAGTGATGTTGCAAAATTGATGAAAAGACAAGACACAAACTGGTCTGGGAGACTGTCAAGAGACCTACAGCAACACCGAAGGAGCTGCAGGAATTTCTGGCAAGTACTGGTTGTGTACGACATGTGACGACAATCTCCTGTATTCGCCATATGTCTTGGCTGTGGGGTAGGGTTGCAAGACGGAAGCCTTTTCTTACACAGAAAAACATCCAGGCCTGGCTAAAATTTGCAAAACAATACATGAAGTCCGCCAAAAGCATGTGGAAAAATGTGTTATGGTCTGATGAGGCCAAGGTTGAACTTTTTGGCCACAATTCCAAAAGGT
>NC_056735.1:973324575-973349575 GCF_019279795.1 Protopterus annectens
TGTTATAAATTTTTGGGATGTGGTGCCTTGCATTCAGTAAATGTTTGTACCTGTCCCATTTTCCCTGTATTTCCTGGTATTTCAGTTGCCTTGTTTTTTTTTTTTTTTGATCATTTGCAGGTTATCCCTCCAACCACACTGTTTGTATTCTTTCTCCCAATCTATTACACTGTCAAGTCTTCTATCTTTGCCTTTCTTTCTCACCAGTGCCTTTGAATAATTTTTAATTCTGATTTTAAAGATAACCCATTTTGCCCACCATGCCGCACTGTCATTAAAATTAGTTTGCCAGTGTTTTGCAATTGCCTGTCCCATGTTTTCTCTGGTGTTTGATTTTTAGTCAGTAGATGACCAAATTTCGCTTTGGTGGAGGTGCATTATGAGTTGTAAATATCAGAGACATTTAAGGCAGAGTGGTCTGGGTTTTATTTCAGTTTCTTTTACAGTGTGGCCCTTGGACATTTTTTATGTTGAGCAGTAGCAAGCTTTTGTGCTTTCTTCTTTCACCTCCATTGACATGCTGTTCAGGTCTTCTTCATTTTCTGTTTCAGAGCAGCCTTTTCTGCTTGTTTGAGATTTTTAATATTTCTCTCAGCAATTTTGTTTTTAGCATCTGATTCATCTAAACCAGCATCTTGCATAATATATTTTCATATAATTTACTTGTTAAAAGACTGAATAGATAGCAAAAGCCAACTAATGTCTTCAGAAGTGTTGCATAACTTAGTGTGTTTACTGCTGTTGCAGCTATAAAAATAACAAGCACTTTTTTAATAAAAAGCTACTACTTTTCTAGTCCATGGAATTAAAAAAGCAATTCTGCACACTTCCGTGTATTCACAAATTATTTCTCTTCCCAAGCGTACCTAGCAACAGTGGTCAAAAATGGAAGGTTAACCAGCTGGTCTTTCCTCTGTTGTCAGCATCATAGTACTTGGTATGGCCAAGCAATTAATGAATTGCCTGATGCTTACAGACAATGCTCTTTTTCCTAACTCATCACTTTTGAGAGATGCAAGTACATATCCAAACTTGAGGCTACATACTCGCAATTAAACCCATGCTGTGATCACTTATCTACACCTTAAGTCTGCACATACATAATACTAAGTTTTCATACCCTAATGTACTAAAAAGATATTTGGCCAAGTCACAGTGGAGTAGTAGGTATAAGGCCTAATATAACCCAAGCACTGCAACACCAGTTTGTATCATCACAGTTGAGTGTCACCAGGAAACGGGATATCCTAGGACAGTTGCACCTAAGCAATCTTCAGTCACAAATAGAAATGTTCCTGTGACGTCCCCCCTGTGGGCCAGTAATTAAGGAGCCTGAATCCTCACTACTGACACCAGTGAGGGATGCTCACTTGGAACAAAGATAGATACATGCAGTATTTCCAAGCACAATTTCCCTTAAGAGCACACAGGGATACACTCAGTCTAGGGTCTGGGTTTCCCTCTCTGTCTGTCTCTCTCTCTCTTTCTCTCCAGGCCCCCAGTAAGACTTCCCACTGGCACAGCTATAGAGTTCAGTCCTCACTAGAGTGTCCCAAGGCAAGTTATCCACCACTCTCTCTGTAAAACCAGTGCTCTATGTCCCTGGTCCAACTAGCTGACACAAACACTCTTTGAGGTTTGATTTTTACAAACACACACACACCTGGGAAAGGCTGGCACAGATTTACTAGCTTTGCCTCTCTGCCCAGATTATAAGGTAAATCTGCAACCAGGACACTCCAAAGCCAGCTACTCTAAGGTTCTTACAAGAGTACCCAATTATACTGAGTGAAGTTAATACTAATACAAATGTTAGTGTTTGACCAATGCAGTAAGGCTTTCAGAAGCAGCCACAGTGTCACCAAATAAATATAAGTACTCTTAAAGTTTAAAATGATGCTTAAAGGACCAGCAACAATGACAAGTTTAAATATATTTTATAATAAATATTAAAAAAATATGAAAATACCAGATATCTTCTTACAATATACACCAGAGTTTCAGTCACAGGAAATATTAAAAATAACACAGCTGAATAGATTCACACAGACACAGAAAAACAGTACTTAACTACTCTCACTATATTCTCCTGACTGGTCTAAAGAATTGCTATTTCCTGGTTACGTACTAAAGCAAGGCAAGATGAAGTGGGAGAGTGATTCTTCGGTGTTAGGTTTCAAAAAACAGACTGCTTTGAGTCTTCTGTCTCGTCTAGTATTAAAACATGTCAGTGCTAGATTACAGAATGACATCACATACATCTGGTCAGCTGACTTCTGGTTCCCATATTACCCCTTTTTACTTGAAACTGAACCAGAATCTCACACGTGCATTATACACCGATACAGCTTTGCTATGATGTGTTAGAGCATATGGATGTCAAAACACTTCCACCCTTCCAGGGTAGCAATTAGTTCACTGCTAAGGACAGTACAGCAGGATTCCTAGTTCTTGTTTTCACAGACATTTCATTTCTGACTACAATCAGAACTGTAAAATGCAATATTTATGGCCTAAATTAAGTAATTTAATTGCAGGATATTTTTCTAAAAGTTAGCTGGGGCCGAGTTTAACTTCATATCTTCTAGTATCCTCTGTTACAATATACACATTTAATTAGTTACAATAGTATAATCTGACATACATGTATATTTCTTTTCTGTCCAGCAGAACACAATGTTGGTACATTTTAAACACACGCAGCTTTACAAATACATTTTCAACACAAGCATTTGTACAAATCAGTTTGATATATGAATGATATACAATTTTTCACAAAACTCTAGCTAGCTATGCTGGCATATGTTACACATCCACTGCCCTGCTTCTCCTGGCATAGCTGGCAATACCGCACATCGTCACAGTACCTGTGGCTGGTGACATATTTAGGCATATGGATTCTACACTCAGAAGGCTGGACAAAAATGGAGTGACAGTTTGTCTCTTATGAGCCAAATTTGCTGATGCAGTAAGGACCCTTAGGACCCTTAAGCCTGAACAATTCAAGTATGGCATGATCATGGCCCTTGTTGAGGTATATAACTAGGCGCAAAGTACCATTAAGGATATGGAGAGACAGAGAGAGATGACAGTTCTCTGTATGTCACAAGTAAAGGAAATACCATAGTATAAAGAGAAATTCTTCTATCACCAAAAATGTTGCTGATGTTTAAAGAAAAGATGATTAGCTTTAACAATTGGCTAAGCCCTTGATGTCATGCTAGGGAGATCCTGTATGCATCAGCTAGGGATGCAGTGCTTGATAACTGTTCTTGCTTTACCAAAGATAGTGTGCAAATAACATTACAAGGTGTCTGCATACTGGAAAAAGCTTTTGTAGCTCCCAGTGTGCCTTTTTAGGCAAGGTCCAGCTGATGAGCCTCCCAACTTAACTTGAAAAGCAAACCAACCATTAGACTATACTATATTGAGGTGCTCTACTTTATGCTAGAAGTCTAACAACAAAGTGCAGGACCTGGAGGTGTGTGTGTGTGTGGGGTCACAGTTACCTGGTTTATGTGCCCGGGAAGTACTCTCTCTGTACCTGGGTTCCATGCTTACCACTTATTTAGATGTGATGGAAATTGCAGTGGCATATCCATATTTATTAGAGGCCACATTATCTAGAAATAGGTACTTAGAGACCCGCAAGTGGAGCTTGTAGAGATTCAAATCATGCTACACAAGATCAGCTATCAGTTCATAGCATGCTACAGAGCCCCCTGCATGTCTCCAGAAAAATCATCCAGCATTCCTAAATACCCTGATTTTCCATAAGTAGAAAAGCAGTTATCATAGGTAATTTTAACTATGCAGTAATGAATTGGGTGACCTGTACCAGCAATGTAGGAAGTGTTAAATTTTATAAACAAAAACTCCCTGGACCAGATTGTTAAAAATGTACTAGAGAACAGAATATACTTGATCTGGTCTTAACAAACATAGTATATGTATAACCTTCTTCAGCAGAATCTGTAAACCATCTGAAATAAATGTTACAGAATTCAAGGACTTCACTGTACAAATCCCCTGTAGTTCATCAGTCTCCCAAGTATAATGGAATTACCCATAATTTCAATATTGCAAAGAATTATAGCGAAAAGTTATGCTTGCACCTAGACAAACGTTAAGTTGGCATTCTCAACTAGATCCAAGAAAATGAGTAAATCTAAAAGCAAATAAGTATAGTGGTCCTTCCACAGTAAAAATCTATGTAATAAAAGAAGAAAGGCCTAAACCTATGTAACAGAACAAAAAACTACAAGTGAAGGAAAACAAAAGAAAAAAGCCCTAAACCTATGTAACAGAACAAAAGACCTACAAGTGAAGGAAAACATCAAACAGCTACATAAGAAATTACAAAAAAAAAAAAATAAGAAAAACAAAAGCAGCCCATGAACCTAGACTAGCTACATAAGCTAAAGACAACTGCAAGTCCTTTTTTAGTTATGTCAGAAAAATAAGAAATAACGCTCAGCATTGCTCCAAGCTTAGTCATACTTACTTCTCTGATGCAGTGCATATTGTCAACATACTAGCAAGTAAATTTAGTGCTAATTTCACCCTAGGGGCACTTATTGGAAACCTTTCCACCCTGCTGGAATCGAGCCACCGACCATTATGAAAGAGCATGTAATGAAGTGAAGAATACTTCATCCACAGGGACTGACAACATATCCAGCCGTCTAATTGCACTAAGCATGCATTGGTTGACCCACTCCTTAGCCTCTTCATCTTGTGGCTAACAGCTGACTTTATCCCATGGAATTGGGCATAGCTGTCAAAATGCCACCCTACAAGGATGGTCCCACCAAGAATTACAAACCCATCAGCCTAAATAGTCTTATGCAAAACTATGGAATATGTCATAACTAACCTAATCAACTATGATATCAAAAATCTTGTCAGACTCTACCCCAAGCAGTTTGATTTTGTCAAAGGCAGATGCTGTCTAATGAATCTTGTGAATTTCTTTGAGAAGTTTATGCAGGCTGTAGACTGTGGATAAGTGTCCACACAGTGTACTTTGACCTCACTAAAGCATTTGATACTGTACCAGATGCAGGTATAATAGTCAAGTTGAAGGAAGTCCAAATTAATCTGTATGCAGTGGATGAATAGCCAGCAGGCTTGGTAACAGTAGAGGGTGCATACTATGAGAGCATTTAGGTGACTAGTGCAGATCCACGTAGGTCTGTGCCCGCTGCTGCTCAGCAATTACTCCTTAGATCTGTACTTATCAAACCAGGATTTTTGGTTAACAAAGTTTGTGGGTGATTGTAGTCTGGGAGTCATCATCAAGTCCCCCTCTCATGTACGTGCGCTCCAGCAGGAGCTGTACACTTGTCAATAGCTATGTCCAAAAAAATGGGTCAGTGCAAAAAAGTGCATCATTGTAGAGTTTAAGCACTCCTTTCCCCAGCTCTCTCTTATAGCATACATAATTAACCACTTAAAAATTTAAAGGTTGTGAGAGACTTGGGCACATGGGTGGACAGCACCCTTATGTTTGACCAGCATATTACAATGATGGTAGGAAATCCTTTTACTTTGCACAGCTCATACCAAAAGATATTTCTTCAAGATCAAAAGAGGTTCTTGCCTCCTTGTATTTTGCATTGATGAGACCCATCATAGACTACAGTGTCCCTTTGAAATGTATATTACAATTCATATCAAGCAAATGGAAAGACCCCAGAGGATTTGAACTAAAAAGATCAGGAGCCTAAAATATCCGAAGTGCAAAGAAAGACCTGGAGGCTTTAGCCTTGTACTTAATTTCATATAGTCTTCTTAGTGGTGACATGTCTTGCTTTCAGGGCTGTAAGGAATTCAGGAGTCCAAGGATTCTTATATCTGAAGTAAAACAGTTCAGCTAATACTATGGTCAGAGATCTAAATCTACTCCAACAAATAAGTGAGACAAAGGAGGAGGGATAAATTTGCAGCAATGCCTACCACTTCTCCAAAACATACCACCTTTCCAAGTTTAGCTGTGTGGTACATATTTTGCCTTTAAAAAGGAGCTGGACAGCTGAATGGTGGTTCATAAATTCACCACTGGTATGTCTGGCCTTTCCGCTATTGAAATGAGAGATCATGTTTAAGGGTGTACTGCTAAGGTGGAAATAGCCTTGAGGTCAGTGATTGTGTAACTCCTATGTTCTGATGAATATAGCACATCTGTTACTACTAATTAAAAAATTACAGTAGTTAAAGCTAGATACATTTATAACCTAAAGCCAACTAACACTCAGTGCTATTACTCATAACAGGTGATGAAGCAATCCCAGGACAGTATGTAGCACTACATAACTGCAGTACCTGTTTGTAAAATACAAAAGTCCTAAAGTCACTCATCTTAATTGCAGAAGTCTTTACATCAGAGTACTACAACTCCAAGGGTGGATACTGATCCTAAGGCTGACATAATAAATTTGTCAGAGATGCGTCTCAAACCTCAGATAAAAGATAACAAATTTTCCTTCCCAGGCTTCATAATTTACATAGAGCAAATAAACAGGGCTGCTCATCATGACATCATTATCACGTCAACTAACGTTTCATAGCACCAACCATCTAGAATTTCTGGAAGAGAAGCAGTACTTGTCTTGTTGTTTCCTAGTGTAATATTCTTGTTACAAATAGTATGCGTGTACCTAAAACCAAGTAAAGTAGAAAAACTCCTTGATAAACTCCTTATATATTCGGTCAATGGCACTAGCAAACATATATTGCTAGAAGGCTTTATCATTCAAAGGTGTCAGCAAACTCAAAACAGTCCAGAAGATGTCAGTCTTCAGCCAGCCTTCTCACAACTAATTTTGATATCAACAAGGCTGGATCAATAAATGGAACAAAAAACAAATTGGAGTGGATTCTAACAAAACACCCTCAGAAGTGCACTTAATACCATGGTAAGCGTAGACCAGAAGATCAGTGACAGCATTACTCACATACACCGTGACTAAAGCAACGTATGGCTAGAGTGCAAAATGCCATTTTGGCTTTCATGCAGAAGCAGAAAGCAAGATGACGATCTAGTTTCGAGTTCTTTGCTTAAAAAAATCATATCAGAAGTAATGGGGTAGAAAATAAAAGACTGAAAGCAGGAGCAGTTTTTTGAATATTGCACTACAGCTGAATGACATCTACAGGCATTTCTGCAATTATAGCCTACTGATGCCTGTAGGCGTCAAATATTGTTTGTTTGGATTCATTTTGAGTCATCAGGGGTAATTTCAGCAAATGAAAAAATGTTCACCGAAACTGCCTTCAAACTCAACTCCCCTATACCCTGATGTGGGGGAATACCCTTACCCCCTGGACTTAAATATACAACTCTGAAGTCACACAACAGTAGAGAAGAAAGCAGACTCCACTGTCAGCCATAGTAATTTCGGTGAACAGCACTCACTGTTTTTGCATTCGCCAAAATTAAGTTCAGTGACACATGTTCCCATTTGTTCATGTTTGGTATTAGTAATTCCAAACTCATGTTACATGCAAGGTATTCAAATGTTTCATATTAAAGCTTATACAATGACAACACAACTATATTCCTACCTAGTACAGATAAAGAGATATTCAGTATTATTTATGTGCTGTTTATTTGTATTGTAATAATTTTCATATTTCTCTAAATATTTCAACAATCGATTGACACAGACAGAACTGCTTATCCTTAACGTGAAACCTCACAGCTGTTTGAAGAAAATGTTGCAGGAAGTATATGTCTTGCTTGAATGGCTGCTGAGATATCATAAGTTGTTTAATGCAACATAGTTATTGTGACTTACAAACTCCAGTTTATGACCTAGAATTGAATGAATGCAACCACTGTAAAGGTTACTTTGAGCTAAATAGTTTACAGTTTTCTAATAACACTTGTGAATTGGGTGGATTGTGGGTAGTGTGTGTGTGTGTGTGTGTGTGTGTGTGTGTGTGTGTGTGTGTGTGTGTGTGTGTGTGTGTGTGTGTGTGTGGTGTTTGCAGCTGGGAGTGTGGTTTGTGGTGTGGGATGCTTGTGGCTGGGATTGTGTCGGTGTGGTTTGTATTCATTTGTATGGATGTATGATTGCCTGTGTAGTAAAGATGCTGCTTGTTTAAAAAAAAAGCAGGAATTGAATTCTTTATGTAATGCTACTTAGTTTGTATGATATAGCAATATATGTGAATTATAATATTTGTTATGTTAATTATAGTATGGTTACTTTTATATGAATGTAAAGATAATTGGTCTGGCATCTTCTATCACTAAGGAAGTCACTTTAAGATCAGCTCTACTGAGGCTTAAACACAAGGGAGCTGACCCATGACTTTTGCAGCATAAGGAGCCACCTTCACCTATCTAGCATTGAGCTGTCTATAACTAGGGAGTTCACTATAGTATGTGAAGTTTTGAAGTTTGCTACACTAGTGCAGGTGTCACTGAGGTTTTTGTCTCCATGGTAGTTACCAGTAAGACTTCAGCTCCATGTATGGATAAGAGGAATTAGACAGTTTAAAGCATGATCAACCTCTCCAAACACTTTAGCACTAATTACTTTGCCAACATCTCCCACCAGTACAGCATGCTTATGCACTGATTAGTACTAATACCTTTATGCTCAAGGCTATGGCGTTTTAATTCTGGCGTTCAGATGACAGATGACAAAAGTTTGCATGTGTTCTTTGTGGATGCATTGTCTTTCTTTTACTTGCAAATGTCCTTGTGGAACTTTTCTCTCTGGTCCTTACTTTAGCTCAGTACAACAAACTCAATTAAAAACTGCAGTAACTAAATCATTAATACCACTATGCTATATTATACAGTAGGTGCAACGGGTCTATATATCAAAATTCCGAAGAAGTAAAATGTTGAACGTTAAAATATCGAACCCACAACATCGAATGATGAAAATAGTGAGGCCCGCTACATCGAAATCTGACCTAGGGCAAGATTTTGGTGGGCCGTTCTCTGGCTTCGCTATTTCCTCCACTGTGGTGCGAGAGTTACGGACCTAAGGGTTAGGGTGCAGGTTAAGGTAAGTAGATAAACAACCACAAAGTAATCCACAAATAAAATAAAAGCACACTTTATTCTTCTGACGTCTCGGCCTTAGCCTTCAAGGAGTAAAGAGCTTACAAAATACACAATCTATATATATTGGTCAAAAGCTAATTAAACAATTAGTTACAATCAAAAAATAAAAGCAATTAAATTAACACCCTCCAGTTGAATTCTTCATTTAACCCATGAGGGTGCAAAGTATCAAATTTTAAAATATAAGTGGCTTCCTTGGATAACAAGTAATATTTAATATTGTAAGTACCAAAACAAGACAAGCTTATTTTTTCCAAAACTGTACCTTGAAGCCCCTCATTTTTACTATCATGAAATTTTTTAAAATGCATAGCCACAGAGCTTTCCTCTTTCTTATTAATAATATCCCTAGCATGTTCCATTAATCTAAACTTGAATGCCCTTTTAGTTTCCCCAATATAAAATTTATTACATGGGCATCTAAGTGCACAAATCACACCTTCAGAATTACAAGTAAAATGGTACATGTATTAAAAATGGCATTATTTATATGAGGAAAGCTTTTAACTACAAAATTACATGCTCTACATTTGCCACACTTAAAGGTACCACTAGGTAGTATATTACATTCAAGACTTACAGAGGGCAAGGAAAATTTACTACTCACCAAGAAATTTTGAATAGTCCTCCCTCTTTTTTGTAAGAAAATCTTAACTTAACATCTAACCGTAAAGCCACATTGTTGAGGGAAACAAAATAATCCCAATAATGTTTAACCAACCTAACCAATTCAGCACTAAAATTACCATATGTAGTAACAAAATACAAAAACCTCACACTGTTTATTGATTTCAAAACTGGGTGCAGAAATGTACATTTTATGTGCATTATTTCTTATTTTCCTGACACCTGTATTAAACAACCTACCATAACTTCTCTGAACCAATTCATCACTATACCCCTAAACATCCCAATAGTTGTATCTAATTGTCGCATGAGAGTATTCTTAACATTACATAATCTAGAAACCCTCAATATTTCACCATATGGTAAGGCTTCTAATGTATGGGGGGGATGACAACTCTCACCATGCACATATTGGGTACCTTCATCAAATTTTCTATTAACTGATGTTTCCAGTCTATTACCATCCTTAATATTCAACATAACATCCAAGAAAGAAATATTAACACCCATCTTAAGACCATCAAATTCTAACGAAAATATATTATTATGTAATTCTGAAATAAAATTATCAACAAAGGCCTCACCATCCTGTACAAGAAAAATTAAATCATCTATAAACCTATAATATCTAATAACAGAAATTCTATATAAACATTCAGATTCAAAAAGGCCCATAGCCAGATTTGCATACATGGGGGCAAAGGCTGCCCCCATAGCCGTCCCTTGTTTTTGTCTGTATAAACTTTTATTAAACTCAAAAAAATTGTGTGTAAAACAAAAATAAATAAGTTCTATAAAGTATTCTGTAACTGGATAATCACCCAAAAAGAATCTGAGGGCCTCCATGCCCAACTCATGACTTATGTTCGTATATAAACTCTTGACATCAAGAGTTACCCAATACATACAATCATTCCATTCAACATCCTTGATTTTATTAAAAAAATCAAAAACATCACAAATATAGGAAGGTAGGGTTCTAACTGTAGGTAACAAAAAACTATGTAAAAAAAGACCTACATTGTGTAAAAAGTAATTACACCCAGAAACAATTGGTCTCCCAGGGGGTGATGTTAAACTTTTATGTATTTTTGGTAGGCAATAGAAAAGAGCCATACTACATCCTTTTGTGTTAATCATCCATTTCTGAAAAGTAGCCTAACCTCTCACCCTTGTTAATTCAGTATACTCAAAAACCGAGTCACTATACACAGTGAATTCCGTCTTCTCATAAACATTGTCATTGTTTAAATGCTCCTCACACATTTTAAGATACTGTGAAAAGTGCATAACAACCAGTGTGTAACATCATTATTCAAAACTGGAGGCATAAAATTACTTTTCGGTTTAATGCATTCAGTATCCAGCTTATAATAAGCATTATATGTATTATCCAAATCACAGGTGTGAAAACTATCCACAGATGTATCAAAACTTTCAACAGGTGAAACTACATTCATATCCACATTTACATTATGAAAAAAACTTTTTAAATGTAGTTTTCTACAAAACCTAAAAACATCACTTTTAATATCGTAGTCGTGAAACGACTGTGGGAATAAATTTGAGTCCACGATTGAGAACTGAAAGTTCAAGCTCAGAAAACGAGTATCCAGAAAGATTAATAACATTTTGCAAGGAGGGTAAAAACAGGCAACTACCATTTACCTCTCTTATATCCCCCTTGCGGATACTGTTCTTTCTGTGCTGGTTCCTGGGCTTCTCGTTGGCGTTTTCTCCCCTGTTGACCTCCCCTTGAGTTGACGTTTTCACCACGAAAAGTCTGCTGGAACCGATGAGAATATTATGCTGCTGGCAGTGTGGGAAATTTGGAATTTAAGTCCCCCTCCTCTTCATAAGATGTATTAAAGCCTTCTGAGGCTGAGAAGGACGAGTTGTAATTCCATACATCCCTGTCATGATTTTGAAAACGGACGCGATTACGTGGCTTCTTTCTATTGGCTCTTGAAAGAAAAGCCTTGCCATTTTCATAGTCCCGTAAATCTCTTGAGTAATTTGCCCTTCTTTCTTTCTAATAATAGGGTTCCATACTCTCATAATTTTGTATTACTATTACACAAAAAGTCATCTACTATAGGGACAGAAGTACATGTTAAAAGGTTCTCACACAATTGTTTGATTTCAATGCCCAATTTCTTTCTTCTTGACTCATCACGTTCAATAAGTATTTGAACCAATTCAGAAGCACATTTATGTGCAGCTGCTACCCAGCGTTTATGAAAGGCAATATCAGTATCTTTTTCTAAGTCAAATGGAGTAGATGGATCCTTATATACCCTCAGTCCATGAGGTGTGATATCCAAATCAGCATATTTCTGTAGACCAGAAAGATTAAAAAATGTAGCAGTTTCTTTCCACATACATTTTTCCAATTCTTCAAATGCAGACTTATTTTCAGGATTAAGAGACACAGGTAGCTTCCGACCTACATTATTAAAAGGATTAGGATGGCGTTTATTCCTATCTTCCTCCCATTTCTCCCAAGTTGTAAGCATGTTCCCAACCACATTTCTCTGAACGGAACCACGATCCAGGCGGTCCGAAGAGTTGGTTAGGAAATTGTCATTGACCTTTGAGTACCATCCACATTGTCTCGAAAAATACGCGGTAAATGCAATTGTGGATCACTAGCCATGAAACCAAATGTAGCAATAAGCAGCAAAAGGAAAAACAACCACAAAGTAATCCACAAATAAAATGAAAGCACACTTTATTCCTCTGACATCTCGGCCTAAGAAATAAGCTGGTCTTGTTTTGATACTTACAGTATTAAATATTACTTGTTATCCAAGGAAGCCACTTATATTTTAAAATTTGATACTTTGCACCCTCATGGGTTAAATGAAGAATTCAACTGGTGGGTGTTAATTTAATTGCTTTTATTTTTTGATTGTAACTAATTGTTTAATTAGCTTTTCACCAATATATATAGATTGTGTATTTTGTAAGTTCTTTACTGCTTGAAGTCTAAGGCCGAGACGTCAGAGGAATAAAGTGTGCTTTTATTTTATTTGTGAATTACTTTGTGGTTGTTTTTCCTTTTGCTGCTTGTTGCTCCATAAGGTAAGTGGATAGTTAGTAATGTATGTATGGTGTAGTGTAGGGTTGGGTTTTGTTAACTGTATGTGTGTGTATTAATTGCTTTGTTTGTGTACAGTTTCATAGAGTATGTGTGCTATAGTTGCGGACCTTAGGGTTAGGGTGTGGGTTAAGGTAAGTGGATAGTAATGTATGTGTGGTTTAGTGTGGGGTTGGGTTTTGGTAACTGTATGTGTGTGGTTTATTCATTTTGGTGTGCTTGTGTTTTGTGTGTGTTTCTCAGAACAGCAATTTTTTTCCCTGGGAAAAAATTCGCTATTCTGAACGTTCAATGTTTTCAATATTTGAAATTCCAAGTTCGAACATATGGTGTTTGATGTTGATCAAGTCAAAAGAGAAATACTGTGTTTAGCACTGCATTTACATGCACAAACTAAAACCTATATGGAAGGAACCAGATACTAGCAGTTTTGCTATAGAAATATAATGCTATAATCCTGGCTCACATAAAATTAAAGGAGTTCAACTGTTTTATTAGCAAAGCCTGAGCACTTGTGCCTGTGTGTGTGTCTGTGTGTGTGTGTGTGTGTGTTTGTGTCTGTGTGTGTGTCTGTCTGTGTGTGTGTGTGTCTGTATGTGTCTGTGTGTGTCTGTCTGTATGTGTCTGTATGTCTGTATGTGTCTGTATGTCTGTGTGTGTGTGTCTGTCTCTGTGTGTGCGTGTGTGTCTGTCTCTGTGTGTGTCTGTCTGTCTCTGTGTGTGTGTCTGTCCGTCACTGTGTGTGTCTGTCTGTCCTGTCTGTGTGTGTGCCTGTCTGTGTGTGTGCCTGTCTGTGTGTGTGTGTGTCTGTGTGTGTGTGCCTGTCTCTGTGTGTGTGTGCCTGTCTCTGTGTGTGTGTGCCTGTCTCTGTGTGTGTGTGTGCCTGTCTCTGTGTGTGTGTGCCTGTCTCTGTGTGTGTGTGTGCCTGTCTCTGTGTGTGTCTGTCTCTGTGTGTGTATGTGTGTGTCTGTCTTTGTGTATGTGTGTGTCTGTCTTTGTGTATGTGTGTGTCTGTCTGTGTGTGATTGTGTCTGTCTGTGTGTGTGTGTGTCTGTCTGTGTGTGTGTGTCTGTCTCTGTGTGTGTGTGTGTGTCTCTGTGTGTGTGTGTCTCTGTCTGTGTGTGTGTCTCTGTCTCTGTGTGTGTGTCTCTGTGTGTGTGTCTGTCTCTGTGTGTGTGTCTCTCTGTCTCTGTGTGTGTGTGTGTCTGTCTCTGTGTCTGTCTGTCTGTGTGTGTGTGTGTCTGTCTGTCTCTGTGTGTGTGTGTCTGTGTGCACCTGTCTCTGTGTGTGTGCCTGTCTGTGTGTGTGTGTGTCTGTGTGTGTCTCTGTCTGTGTGTGTGTGTGTGTGTCTCTGTGTGTGTCTCTTTGTCTGTGTGTGTGTGTGTGTGTGTCTCTGTGTGTGTCTCTCTGTCTCTGTGTGTGTGTGTCTCTGTGTGTGTCTCTCTGTCTCTGTGTGTGTGTGTGTCTCTGTGTGTGTCTCTGTGTGTGTGTGTGTGTGTCTGTGTGTGTGTGTGTGTGTGTCTCTCTGTGTCTGTGTGTGTGTGTGACTGTCTGTCTCTGGGTGTGTGAGACTGTCTGTCTCTGTCTGTCTTTGTGTGTGTGTGTGTGACGGTCTGTATGGGTTTGTGTGTGCGCGTGCAAGCGCCCGCCCCTATGTGCATGTATATGTGTTTCAGTGTCTTTGTTTCATTCAGAAACTTGGTACACATTAAAGCAGAAATGTATTATTGTATATTTCTCTGAAGACAGATAAAGTTAATTTGATTGTCTTGAAGTATAGTGCTGCTTTTCTGTGCCTTGGATTGCTTCATTTTGGAGAAATGATGTGGCACAAATGTATACTTTAGAGCTCATTTTGCTGTTAATTTGAGATGGAAAGATCTTGGAATTAGCATATCTAACCAAGAGAGTGTGACGGTGACAATTCAGCAGCCAGCATGGACTGTGTTTCAGTGTCTTTGAAACTTATTTATTTATTTATTTGGTATTTGTTTAGTGGAAAAGTCTGACCAGGTCATGAGGTATCCATTTTCAGAGGAGGCCTAGGGAGAAAAGCTCCAGATACATATGGTTAACAGAAGAAAAACTAGACAGACATAATAAAGTCTATAATATATATTCAAACACAAATATGAAAACAACACATTAGTTTGTCAGTATGAGAACTTAACAGACGTAATAAAGTCATAACATCCAAGCATAAATTTTGAAAAACTGCACAATAGTTTGTCAGAATAACAACTCAATGGACATATTAAAGTCATAGTGTTCAAGCATAAATTGTATGGAAAGCCTGATAATAGGAAGATGCATTATTTACAGAATAGATGATTGTCATAGTGATAATTAATATTCTAGAGGTCATGAAATATGGTAACAGATTATATTGGTGAAGGCGTAGGATAGTACAAGTAGAGAAGGGTAGGGTGAGATAGAGGAGATAGTAGGAATAGATATGGAAAAGTTATGAGTGTAACCTCAGGGGAGTAGTGTAGAGGAAGGGAGGGTAGGGTAAATTAGTAGTGGGAATAGAGAGAGTAAAGGTAGAAAAGCTGTAAGAGTATGTGCATATGAGTTTCAGCTGTTAATGTAAATGACATGTTCATATGCTGAATGATGGTTTAACACATTTCTCAGGTGGAATGATGATGCATTTGTATTTGAAATCAGAACCTGAGCAAAATACATGTTTTCTCTACCACATGACCCAGTCTGCTAATAATGTTTTTTCAAGCAAGAAAGACAAATGACACTGGAGCAAACACAGCGTTAAAATCCACAAATTTCTAATAAAAAAATTGGTTAGCGCTTTCATGCCCATATATAGGCACGTCTTCAGACAAAATACAAAAAAACACACCAGATATATATAATGCAATCAGTTATTCAGTGAAGCAATTTGCATTCCCTAAGCAAAGGCTTTTAGGGAACATACCCATTCAACCCAGGGCATTTATGTGCTTGCAAAAGCACTGTCTATTTAGTGTCTGCTTTCTCTACAATATTATTCAAATTACCTCCTCTGTCATTGCCATTAAAACGTTGTAAAACAAAGAAACTACAAGAATGATCAACATTATCATGACCATGTTTGAATAAGGCACTTGTGGGGTCTCTGTCTAATGTAGCTCACATGTTAAAGTAAATGCTGTCTCAGAGTTCTAGTAGTTTTTCCCACATAGAAACTGGTACATTTATTACATGAAGCAAGGTAAACTAGATTTCTGGTGGAGCAATCTGCATAGAATTTGGGCTTAAATACAAAACTAGTAACAGGATGATGAAATTCTTGGCAAGTAGAAATAAACTGACATGCTGTACAATCCCTTCAAGCAAAAGTACCTTTCCTTTTGGATAGAAGTGCAACATCTTTCTTCCTACTGTTTTTTCCTTTGAAGTAAGATCTATTAAAATAAAGACTGAGAAGGTCACACTGAAAAAACAATCAGTAAAAACTAAATGAAAACTTCAGCCAAGCTAGAACTTCCAATGAGTGACCTCCCAAACCTCCTGTGACAGAGGCACATGGGATATATGCAAATGACCCTTATGAACATCAGGTGTTTCAGCTATATGGCGATTCTGATTGCCCATGACTTTTACATTTGAAGTTGTTTTAATGGACAGTTTCAGGCCAATAAAGCCAAGCCCTACTAGCTATGGATATGCATATTTCTGCCTTGTTATGACCTCATATCTAATGAGATGGCATAATTGGAACCCATTACCTTTTGTCAAACCTGTTCTTCCATTGTCTCTCTCAAAAATTAAGCACACTCATTTACATAGGAGTCCCAATGTCTGCACTTGCCTTTCAGATGAAGTCACTGACATTTCCTTACATTGCCTGTCCCTTTGTGTTGAAAACAATGAGTCATTGTTATTCAGCTTCCCTCTCACGTTATGATTTCTGAAGTCACTCAGAGACTTCCACAAGGTGCTTTCCATCTGTACTTCATAATAGTGCATTTTTGAAAAATGAGCCATAGTCCGTACACTGTATATAATCATCTGTTTCCTGTCCACCCAACAGATTAATTTTATTTATTTAATTTTTTTAACTAGTGCTTATTTTCATCTTCATCCAAGTTGATCACAGCAGATTGAATATATTGTGCAGAAATCAAAGTAAAAATGTAGACCATTTGTTGAAAAGGCATACATTTATTTATTTATTTATTTTACATTTGTTGACCGGGAAAGTCAGACTGGACACATGTCCATTTACAGCAGAGGCCAGAGGAGAAAAGCTCCATTTTATATACAGTGCAGTAACATACAAACAATACAGTAGTATACAAAGCAAATACAGAAGGATTAATAAGACTCTACAGTACTATGTGATTATACTTTCTAGGACATTTTTACATAGTAGTTTAGTATTAACTGTGGATACATTTCTTAGAAATCCAGTAACTTTATAAAGCTGTAATGCTTTCAAAAGGTAGCATTAAAAAAAATAGAAACTTGATGAGAAGAGTACTTTTTAGTATCTTTGTCTTTACCCAGGGATGTTACATGAGCATAGCCATTTGTTAGAAAGATGGGTTATGAGGAGTTTTTTTTAATTGAGTAGTGGAGGTATTGCATGTGAGGGTGACTGGTGGAGAGTTCCAGAGTTTGGAGATGCAGTAGCTATAGAGAGATTTCCCTGCTTCATTTTTGCAATTGGTGACCTCAAGAAGGCAAAATTCATTCGTGGTGTAAGGTTGTATAAGATGTTGGAGGGCTGGGACATTGGTTGGTAGTATAGCTTATGTGCTAGTGACAGTTGATTGATTTGCAATAGTTGAGAGAGTTCTAACCAGTTTAGTTTTTTTAAGGGCTATACAGTGATGTGTTCTATATGTAGATTCAGTGGCAAATCTAGCTATTTTGTTGTAACAGGATTCTAGCCTGTTAAGATCAGATTTACGAAGGTTGGTTAGTACTGGGGAAGCATAGAGAAGGGTGGATAATAGATGTGTCCTGGTTACTGTGATTCTAGATTGTTTAGAGAGAAATTGTTTGTTACGATAGAGCAGACTTAGTTTTGTATGTACTTTCTTGATGGTTTGGGCAGTGTGGATGTCAAATCTAAGGTTGTTGTCAATTTCAATGCCAGCCTAAAAGTTTGGTGTGGGTAGTTGGGATAATTACAGTTTTGTTGTTAGAGGTGATTGAGAAATTTACAGCTAAGTGGGCGGTTTTATGGGAAGAAAAAAGTAGTAGTTTAGTTTTATTAGGGTTGAGAATAAGCTGATGGTTAGAAAACCAGTTTCTCCTAGTGAGAAAGCATTTTGTGTTTGTGAGAGAAGGAGGTCTGGAGCGGTGGCTGCCCATATGATAGTGGTGTCATCAGCATACTGAATAACAGTGACCCTGGGGGTGGAGGATGGGAGTTGATTTGTGAATAGAGTAAAGAGTAATAGACCTAGGATAGACCCTTGAGGTACTCCTAAGGACACTGGTAGTAGGGGTGATAGTTGGATTTGCCATTTTACTGCCTGATGCCGACCTGACAGGTAGCTCTTAAACCATGTGATGGAGGAGATACTGGGGTTAAGGGCAGATAGTAAGTTGAGGAGTCTACTGTGGTTGACCATGTCGAAAGCTTTTGATAAATCTAAAAATATGGCTGAGACAAGTTGTCCTTGATTTCTATGATAATCAATGGTATTGGTGAAATAAATAAGTGCAGTAGATGTACTGTGGAAGGGTCTGAAGCCGTGCTGGTTTTTGGATAGCAGTTTGTTTTCAAGGAGGTAATTCATAAGTTGAGTGTGTATGACCCTCTCTAGGATTTTGGATAAGGCTGATAAGATAGCAATGGGGCAATAGTTATTGAGTTCAAAGGAGTTGCCTCCTTTGTGTAGTGGGATTATATGGGATGTTTTCCATAGCTGGGGTATTTTGCACTCTGTGATTGATCTGTTGATGAGGATAGTGACAGGATAGGCCATAGCAGTTGCTGTCATTTGGAGGTATTCTGCAGGTATGTTGTCTGCAACTAGGGTGGTAGGTTTGAGCTTTTGGAGGAGTTTTAGGATGATACTGGTTGAAAGCTAAAGTGTGAGTCACTAGTTTGTGTTGCACAGTGAGTGCAATACTATAAACTGACAATTGCATATATACAAGAAGTACAAGCCATTAGGGAAAAAGAAATAAAAAGAAATCGGGTGTGATGAAGAGGGCAAGGAAGGGAGTATGAGAGAGGAAGGGTGGGTGAATGATGCAGAGAGAGATACTTTAATACATAAATAATTGAGAAAGAAAACAGTTCCATTTCATTTGATATTGAAGTTCCTTTGAATTCAATGGAGTATTCACTAGCTTATGAGGCGTGTGTGTGTGTGTGTGTGTGTGTGTGTGTGTGTGTGTGTGTGTGTGTGTGTGTGTGTGTGTGTGTGTGTGTGTGTGTGTGTGTACATACACACTCACATTGCCATTTGTTCTACACATTTATGTTTGGGAAGGTCTGTTTATTTAAAATTAAAAACAAGTATATACATTGAGTCCACACAAGTGCTCCTACTTTTGGCAGACATAGTACAATCCATAATGATTTTTGAATTAAGGCATTGGATTCTCAAGATCAAATAATGACATTTATTGCACTTAACTCTATTTCATAAAAGGGATGCCAATTTATGTAGTCTTATTTTGTGAGCTTAGTAAATTAGTACCACTGCTATTTTGAAAAGTTTCTGATTTGGAAGCTTTATACATGAATCTGTTGCTGAGTGGATGATAGATATGCTTGTAACTAAGAAAAGCTGCATAAAGTAATCACAACAGAAAATAAGAGGCTTGGGAGGTTGTTAAGAAGAAACAAAATTATTTTATTGTTCAGCTTGGCATTACATAAGATGGTTCAGGTTATTCTGTGACAGAATTACTATGCAACAATAACCATGTGAACCGTCAGAAAGCAATCCAAAGTAAATATCTTAATGTGCATATGTTAAGAAATTTATATATTGGCCTAAACGGTTGATTGATATTTGTGTTTTTTTTCCCCCAACTCCTAATTCCTGAGAAAGTGCTAGTCAAAAGGCTGGGGTAACGAAACAGATGAAGAAAAGGTTTTAGTGGCACACCAGGCTGTGATTTGTTTGATGTCTGCTGTCATGCGAAGTTGACTAATTAGTTGAATTTAACCAAGCTGGAAATTTGAGATTCTGGCTCACTGAAGAAGGGGAGATGGGAGGAGTAACTTGGTCAGGAACTGCAACTGACAAAACTGCTCTTTGTAAAAAGTCTTTTTTATCTCAGTAATTTGTTGACACCTTTTTTGCAAGCTTTTTTCAGAGAATGTGTTGTACATCAGTAGGAGCAACAGGAGCGGCCTTAGGTCAACTGATGCCCTAGGCAAAAGGGCTCCACAGCGCCCCCACCACACCATCTGGTGCCCCCATACTAGTCTACCTATACCAAATAAATACTGGAAAAGCGTCCTTACTAGAGTGGCGCCCTAGGCGGCCACCTAGTTGGCCTATGCCTAAGGCCGGCCATGTGGAGCAACATTTGTAAAACACGGTACAGCCCAGTCAATGTCATGTGATCTGCAGACTCTTAAACTTGGCAGTTTTTTCAGGTTTTCTGGAAGTCTAGTCTGACAAATGGTAAGGCTACTTTTTCTTAGAATCAGGGCTGTCATACTGCATTTTGAAATAGATTTAGCTTTCTAAAGGAAAACAACTCTCATCAGGATGCCATACCTTCCTACTGTACAGATTTTCGCAGAATGTTCAGATTTTTGCCTCATACTTTGGTCTGTTTTCCATAAAATTGTGGTTTTCTGGCTAATTACTGGTAATTCATTAAGGATATAAGTTTGGAAATAATGACATTGAGTTTCAGATTTCTTGATTTCCCCACTTCTCTGCTTTATACAAATTTTCATAAAATTTCAGAACAGTCAGGCTCTGTTTGGTTCGATTCTCAGTTGGAGCGTCTTCTGCGTGGAGACATGTGTGAATGGACGTACCTTCGTTGAAGGTTGTGCATCAGGCCCGGCAAGCCGGCATGAAAAAATCTACTGCCAATCATTAGCGGACCGGAGTTCCGCTGTGGCGACCCCTAACTGGGAAAAGCCGAAAGACACAACAACAACAACCTCTGCAGAATCTCTGGATATTTTTCTTATTATTGTCCCCCTAATTTTGACAGCAACTCTTTCTTTCTGTTGCCTAAATCACTGTGCCATAAGTTTTTGTGATCTGGAGTTAGCAAAAAACAGTTGCTTAAGAGCAATCATTCTAAATTCATGCATGTTATCAATTTACTCTCTTATTTTTTTTTCTTTAGTACTCTGCAGTTGTGCCTGTTCTTGTTCTGAGATTCCCCTTATTTTATAATACTTTAACCATTGTCAGCCCCTCTAAATAATTCTTATTTCTTAACTAGATCTCCATTGTCAGCACCTCTAAATGATTCTTATTATTTCTTAACTAGATCTCTGTTTCTGTGATTTCTGCCTATTTTCAACTCCACTTTCATGTTATCCCACTCACTAGCCATAACTTCTGGACTTTCTATCCTCCCTAAGTAGTCACAGATAATTTCCACTACCCGTTCTTTAAATTCCTCTCTTTCTAACAGGTATATGGGAAAGCACCAGTGTCCCATGTTTAATTCATTATCTTGCATTTTTAAATTGGTAATTATTGCATGATTTAAAATAGTAAATGATGTGTGTCACAGTTCTGAATTAATTACTTTTGGTCTAGTCTAGCCCAGTTATTGCACCTTGCTGAGTTATAATATGTAAATTCTATGAGTTCCTACTAGTAAATTCATGTCTTTTGTACCAAATATCTTCTTAATTTTTTTTCAGAAAGCTGCCTTCTTTTGTTGTATTTTGCCTTCTAGCCCCCCCCCACAATATATCCTCATTATTACGAATCAAATTCCAGTCCCTACCTATAAGTGATATTACCTGCTGAAAGCTGATTTCTTCCAAGCTCCATAATAGCAGTTTTATGTGGAATATAAATATGTGCTAGCATAATCCTCATCCCCTGCCAGTAACTATCTACTACCACAAATCTGCCATTATAATTTTTTTCCTCTTCTACCACTACTGGAGCTCCACTAGCAACTAATATAAGTACTCATCTTTTCATTTGTCCCTGATATTCTGCAGAATATCCATCCTGAAGTCTTTTCAATATCAAATTCACATGCTCACTTCTTTCCAAATGTGTCTGTTTAGTTTTGCTGTTTGCACTCTGCATTTCTTAATATAAGTAGTATTTCCTTCTTGTCCATACCTGTGAGACCATTCACATTCCAAGATAATATGGAAAACTTTCGACATTATGGTAAGAAGTCATTATTCCCACCTATTATACATGGGAACTTTTTTTACATGTCTGTTTTCAGCTTTTGTGATACATGTACCCGTTAATGTTTGGCAGGTTAATCCTTTACAATATTGGAACCTGTGTCACATTTTACAAGACTTTTAGTTTTAATAAAAATCCTCAAAAAAAATCACCCCCATAACATGTTAACTTAATGTAGAGACACACACAACTATCTACATTTTCAAATAATGAAGTTTAACCATCCTAATAGGAACATTTATGCCAAATAGACAGCTGCTAACCTAGGCCCTAATTAACCTGAAACTGAGGTTATCCACACTAAGACTCTTGTTTTTGCCTGTGCTTCTACTTTTTATCTGTACCTCCCCTGGTGTGACTGCAACATGAATGCTTTCAAAAATCATTAACGTTTAGCCTTAAAGAAACCAATATTCTGTATTTTATTACCTTATTATCAGGTTGTCTCCATGGAAGCGTAAAGAGAGAAGAAAAATGTAGTTCTCTATTGCAGTCTGCAAGACAAGCTGAAACATTTATTGCTAAAGGAAAGCTATTCATTATGTTTGATGTTCTCGTATGTGCTTGTTTCCATTTCCAGACATTCACCTATGCAACAGTAAGAGAAAACATCAGCTGCACATATATTATGATCTGTGGACTTTATATCTCATCCTTACCTCAACAACTCAAGAATACAGTCTGATAACTTAAGCATGCTTTCATCAAGCTTTTCTTCTCTTTTTGCACTGTAATGCCTACATTTCTTAATACCAAAAAAGAAGAGAAGAGGAAGAAGAAAAAAAAGTATCTGTTTACTTTAGTTCTTGTATGTGATAAAAGTTATTAGAGTACTTTACTATAAAATGTGATATAATTTATGTTGTGAAACATTTCATAGAAAACTGTTTGTTTTACTTGGTTACCTTTTTCCTTCTTCTTACCCTCCCCTCAGAGCCCTTCCAGACAATGATGTGAAGTCAGGCAATTTTTTCAGTTCCCCACAAGTTTAACAAAGTCAACAGAAGTCCACTCTTTGCACTTATTCTTATATAGCCATAATTCACAAATGTGAATGATGTTTTGCAGTCTAACATTTATTCACTAATTTCCATCCATGTTGCTGGTCTTCTTCCTGTTCATCTCCATCTCTCAACTCCAGACTCTCTTTCATTTCCAAGGTACTCTCGATTCTTCTGGTCAACTCCCATGCTTTTCTCTGTCTCTCAAGCATTTTACTTTCTAATAGTGGAAAAGGTTTCACTGGCAAAGCCTATATGCGCTTTTTATTAGAAGAATGAGAAGCAGAGTTCCATTCTTCTTGATGGCTCACTTTTTCTTGGACAAACTTTTGCATTTCCTCCTTAGCCTGTTTTGCATCAATTAATGACTTTGACCCCATAGGAAAAATATACTGAAGACAGCTGGATATACAGCAGCTTGAATCTTGCACCTGCCTCTCAACATTCCTTGATTACTGGAATAAATTTCTCTTCTGCCTAGTGCACAGAGAATAATCATTTCCCACAAACACTCTGCTGTATCCAGCTTATAATATTTTACCTTTTGCCACAGTTTTGTCAGGATCATTTCTTTCTGCTGTTTGGTGTGCATTTTTACTAATATAGCATTCTCATGGCCAGATTTGGAGCATACACACGGTGTGCCCTTTCAATTAACAGTTCCTGCTGTGGAGTACCAGTCCAGTTGCTTATTTGTGTCTTCATAAAATTAATGCAGTCTGTCTCTTCTAGTTTCTCTGGTACAGCAGAAAATCTTGTTTTCTCTTTGTGTTCTGTCCTCTGATTCTGTCATTTTTTGAAACATCTCTACTTGAGCTGTCTCATACTAAGCAGGCCTTTTCTTCATTTTGACCTCTGAGTTTTGCAGTTTTATCAGCTCATCTGAATATCTGTGTAAAGCTTCTTCCATTTTCCAGCTTTTTGTTATTTGAGTTGATGTACTCCAGTGTTTCATTTATGTTAACCAGTTCTGAGCACATTTGACTCATTTTTTCTGTAGATTACGGGAAGCCATGTCTTGCACCAAAGTTGGAGCTTGAACTGCTTTTGCTGAACAGCTGCATGGTTCTTCCAAATAAGTGTGTTTTCTCTTTACCTTTTTAGTTGATTCTCTTTCAGGCTCTCTCTGTTTCTTCTTTGCCGGCATCCAGGCAGAATACTAACTAGCCACTTACTGAATTTTACTCAAGCTGACAATGTCGCTGGCTGTTGTTCCTCAATTTCTGATTTCACACTGGGAGAGCTGGAAGTTAATTTTGTTGATCAGTGTGCAGCCATCTTGAGAGCATTTTAACTCTAGACATTAAGCATATATGGTTTAAGTATACACTGTTATTTGATCACCCATTATCCCATTTGAGCCCAGCTGGGCTTCCCCCTCCCCTCCTGAATTTGTCAAGGTCTCTGAAACCTTAACTTTTTTTCAAGATATTACAGCCATCAACAGTTGTGTCCCTTTGCCTAGATGGTACAAATGATATGGAGGCTGCCATCTATCAGATGCTCAACAACATTTACATTCATCTCTTGTTGTAATCTTGGCTGAATGGTTAAGGCTATGGACTTGAAATCTATTGGTGTTTCCACATGCAGGATCAAATTCCTGTCAATTACAAGGGTGCTGTTTTAGAGGGAGATTATCATAATGGTTAAGATATTTGCCTTACAGACACAAGGTACAGGGTTTGATTCTCACATGGGTTAATTAGTTAGGCTTAAAATGGCCCACAAGGTCAGTTAACCTAATCTATAAACCGATGATGTTAGCCTGAAATAGTTGAAATTGCAGAAATATGTGCTTCACTTCTCTGGGCTGATCAGTCTATTACAACCATGCCATTGTCATGAGGTCATACCC